>NC_142812.1:61716-119932 GCF_049724085.1 Artemia sp. Qi Xiang Cuo
TGACAAGGTAAACCACAACCAAACACTACTGAAATATTCCAACTCTTGCATTTCAGCGAAAGAAATTCAAAATGAACTTTGAAAAATCAAGAAAATGTAACTGTGACAAGGTAAACCACAACCAAACGCTACTGAAATATTCCAACTCTTGCATTTCAACGAAAGAAATTCAAAATGAACTTTGAAAAATCAAGAAAATGTAACTGTGACAAGGTAAACCACAACCAAACACTACTGAAATATTCCAACTCTTGCATTTCAACGAAAGAAATTCAAAATGAACTTTGAAAAATCAAGAAAATGTAACTGTGACAAGGTAAACCACAACCAAACACTGCTGAAATATTCCAACTCTTGCATTTCAGCGAAAGAAATTCAAAATGAACTTTGAAAAATCAAGAAAATGTAACTGTGACAAGGTAAACCACAACCAAACACTACTGAAATATTCCAACTCTTGCATTTCAACGAAAGAAATTCAAAATGAACTTTTAAAAATAAATAAAATTTCCCTTTGAAAATGTAAAACACAACAAAACACTACTGAAGTAATACAACTCTTGCAATTCAGCGAAAGAAATTCAAAATTAACTATGAAAAATCAAGAAAATGTCACTGTGGAAAGGGAAACAACAACAAAACACAACTGAAATATTCCAACTCTTGCATTTCAACGAAAGAAATTCAAAATTAACTTTTAAAAATCAAGAAAATATAACTGTGACAAGGTAAACCACAGCCAAACACTACTGAACTATTCCAACACTTGCGTTTCATCAAAAGAAATATTTAAATCTCAAACTTTAATCAGCAACCAAAAACTACTGAAATATTCCAACTCTTGCATTTCAGCGAAAGAAATTCAAAATGAACTTTAAAAAATCAAGAAAATGTAACTTTGACAAGGTAAACCACAACCAAACACTACTAACATATTCCAACTCTTGCATTTCAACGAAAGAAAATCAAAATGAACTTTGAAAAATCAATAAAATGTAACTGTGACACTGAAATATTCAAACTCTTGAATTTCATCAAAATAAATTCAAAATGAACTTTGAAAAATCAAGAAAATGTAACTGTGACAAGGTAAACCACAACCAAACACTACTGAAATATTCCAACTCTTGCATTTCAGCTAAAGAAATTCAAAATGAACTTTGAAAAATCAAGAACATGTAACTGTGACAAGGTAAACCACAACCAAACAATACTGAAATATTCCAACTCTTGCATTTCAGCGAAAGAAATTCAAAATGAACTTTGAAAAATCAAGAAAATGTAACTGTGACAAGGTAAACCACAACCAAACACTACTGAAATTCCAAATGAACTTTGAAAAATCAAGAAAATGTAACTGTGAAAAGTTAAAACACAAACAAACACAACTTAACTTTTCCAACTATTGCTTTTAAAATAAAGAAATTAATATTGAAATTTTAAAATTCAAGAAAATTTAAAATTGAAATTGTAAAAATAAACCAAACACAGAAGATAAATTACAACACAAGAAAATCAGCGAAAGAAATACAAAAAGAACAATGTAAAAAAAGGAAAATTTAAATGTGAAAAGGTAAACCAAAAACAAACACTACTTAAATATTACAACTCTTGCATTTCATCAAAAGAAATTCAAAATGAACCTTGAAAAAATCAAGAAAATGTAACTGTGACAAGGTAAACCACAATCAAACACTACTGAAATATTCCTTCTCTTTCATTTCAAAGATATAAATTCAATATTAACTTTGAAACATAAAGAAAATGTAACTGTGACAAGGTAAGCAACTAGAACACACTAATGAAATTTAACAACTCTTGCATGTCATCTATAAAAATTCAAATTAAAATTTGAAAAATCATGAAAATGTAACTGTGACAAGGTAAACCACAACCAAACATTACTGAAATATTCCAACTCTTGCATTTAAACTAAATAAATTCAAAATTAACATTTAAAAATCAACATTATTTAAATGTTACAAGTTAAAACACAACCAAACACTACTGAAATATTCCAACTCTTGCATTTCAATGAAAGAAATTCGAAAAGAACTTTTAAAAATTGTGAAAAAGTAGCTTTGTCAAGGTAAACCATAACCAAAACCTACTGAAATATACCAACTCTTGCATTTCAACGAAAGAATTTCAAAATTAACTTTGAAAAAATCAATAAAATGTAACTGTGACCATGTAAACCACAACCTAACATTACTGAAATATTCCAAATCTTGCAGTTAAATATTTGAAATCCAAAATAGAAATATAAATATCAAGTGAAATTATCAGAGAAAGTTTAAACCACAACCAAACACTAGATAAATTTACAAACTCTATATGTTATATTTTAGAAGATAGAAATGTACTTTGAAATTAAAAGAAGCATTAACTGAGTCTAGGAGCAAATTGAACTTACGCTTCTGGATTCTTTAAGCTATTGATATGCAGCGAATGAAATTAAAAATGAACTTTGAAAAAATCAAGAAAATGTAACTGTGCCAAGGTAAACCACAACCAAACGCTACTGAAATATTCCAACTCTTGCATTTCAACGAAAGAAATTCAAAATGAACTTTGAAAAATCAAGAAAATGTAACTGTGACAAGGTAAACAACAACCAAACGCTACTGATATATTCAAACTCTATAGTTTCAACGAAAGAAATTCAAAATGAACTTTGAAAAATCAAGAAAATGTAACTGTGACAAGGTAAACCACAACCAAACACTACTGAGATATTTCAACTCTTGCATTTCAGCAACCGAAATTCAAAATGAACTTTGAAAAATCAAGAAAATGTAAATGTGACAAGTTAAAACACAACCAAACACTACTGAAATATTCCAACTCTTGCATTTCAACGAAAGAAATTCAAAATGAACTTTGAAAAATCAAGAAAATGTAACTGTGACAAGGTAAACCACAACCAAACACTACTGAAATATTCCAACTCTTGCATTTCAGCGAAAGAAATTCAAAATGAACTTTAAAAAATCAAGAAAATGTAACTGTGACAAGGTAAACCACAACCAAACACTACTGAAATATTCCAACTCTTGCATTTCAACGAAAGAAATTCAAAATGAACTTTGCAAAATCAAGAAAATGTAACTGTGACAAGGTAAAACTGAGTCTCTCAATCCTCTTAAAGCTATTTTAAAAGATACAAAAACTACTTATTTAACATAAAAAATTTCGTTTTTAATGACAACCAAGTAAATAAAAAACCACACGGAATCAGGCAACTGAGTCTCTCAAACCCCTTAAAGCTATTTTAAAATATAAAAAAACAACTTATGTAACACAAAAATTTCTTTTTTAATGACCACCTAGAAAAGAAATACCACACGTAATCAGACAACTGAGTCTCTCCAAGCCATTAAAGCTCTTTTAAAATATACAAATACTACTTATTTAACACAAAAATTTCGTTTTGATTGACCACCAATAAAAGAAAAACTACTCAGTATCAGGCAACTGAGTCTCTCAAACCCCTTAAATCTATTTTAAAAGATACAAAAACTCCTTATTTAACACAAAAATTTCGTTTTTAATGACCACCAAGTAAAGTGAAACCACAAGGAATCCGGCAACTGAGTCTCTCAATCCCCGTCACGCTCTTTTAAAAGATACAAAAACTACTTATTTAACACAAAAATTTCTTTTTTAATGACCAACAATTAAAGAAAAAACACACGGAATAAGGCAACTGAGTCTCTCAGTCCCGGTAAAGCTATTTTAAAATATAAAAAAAATACTTATTTAACAAAAAAATTTATTTTTTAATGACCACCAAGTAAAGAAAAACCACATGGAATCGGGCAACTGAGTCTCTCAATCCCCGTAAAGCTCTTTTAAAAAGATTCAAAAATTACTTATTTAACACAAAAATTTCGTTTTTAATGACCACCAAGTAAAGAAAAACCACAAGGAATCAGGCACCTGAGTCTCTCAAACCCCTTAAAGCTCTTTTAAAAGATAAAAAAACTACTTATTTAACAAAAAAATTTCGTTTTTAATGACCATCAAGTAAAGAAAAACCACACGGAATCAGGCAACTGAGTCTCTCAAACCCCTTAAAGCTCTTTTAAAAGATACAAAAACTACTTATTTAACACAAAAATTTCGTTTTTAATGACCCTCAAGTAAAGAAAAATTACACGGAATTAGGCAACTGAGTCTCTCAAACCCTGTAAAGCTCTTTTAAAAGATACAACAAATGACCACCAAGTAAAGAAAAATCACACGGAATTAGGCAACTGAGTCTCTCAATCCCCGGAAAGCTCTTTTAAAAGATACAAAAACTACTTATTTAACATAAAAATTTCGTTTTTAATGATCATCAAGTAAAGAAAAAACACACGGAATAAGGCGACTGAGTCTCTCAATCCCCTTAAAGCTCTTTTAAAAGATAGAATAACTACTAATTAAACACAAAAATTTCGTTTTTAATGACCGTCAAGTAAAGAAAAAACACACGGAATTAGGCGACTGAGTCTCTCAATCCCCGTAAAGCTCTTTTAAAAGATACAAAAACTACTGATTTAACACAAAAATTTCGTTTTTAATGACCATCAAGTAAAGGAAAACCACACGGAATTAGGCAACTGAGTCTCTCAAACCCCTTAAAGCTCTTTTAAAAGATACAAAAACTACTTATTTAAAACACAATTTTCTTTTTTAATGACCATCAAGTAAAGAAAAATCACACTGAATTAGGCAACTGAGTCTCTCAAACCCATTAAAGCTCTTTTAAAAGATAAAAAAACTACTTATTTAACACCCAAATTTCGTTTTTAATGACCATCAAGTAAAGAAAGATCACACGGAATTAGGCAACTGAGTCTCTCAAACCCCTTAAAGCTCTTTTAAAAGATATAAAAACTACTTATTTTAACACAAAATACAAGCAAGCAAATAACATGGGAATTCCTATACACGCAAGCAAATAACTGAGTTATTTTTATGTCACAATTTTCAACTTAAAACCATTCTAATTATAGCACCCCAGTTATCATACTATAATTACCTGTTACGCTTTCTTAACCATCGGAAGTTTAACATCACACAGAATTAGTCAACTGAGTCTCTTAAACCCCTTAAAGCTCTTTTAAAAGATATAAAAACTACTTATTTTAACACAAAACACAAGCAAGCAAATAACATGGGAATTCCTATACACGCAAGCAAATAAATGAGTTATTTTTAATTCACAATGTTTCAACTTAAAATCATTCTAATTATAGCATCCCATTTTCTCATACTTTAATTACCTGTTACGCTTTCTTAACCATCGGAAGTTTAACCAACGTAAATTAAGTTATAGACAAAAAAGACACTGAACTTTGAAATTGCGTAAATCCTCTTGACAAAGAGTGTAATGACCAGTAAAATAGGACTACCAGAAAAACCGGAAGGAACATAAAGGCTCAGAATTGAATAGAAGGACTATACTAAAGTCAACCAATCAAATTTATGAGAGGGTTCGTCCTCTAGTCAATACCTTGCTCTTTAAGCTAAAGTTTTTTTTAGTACTTTCAAAAGAGTTATCTATTCTAACTAACCGGCCTTTGTGATTCAGAAGTTTGTGATTCGAACAAAATTTGAACTTTAGCGTAAAGAGCGATGTATTGACTTGGGAGCGAACTCCCTAATTTACGTAATAAAAACATACGAATATAGAATTTCGTTACGTAAGTAAATTCGTAAGTTACGTCAGAACAAAATTTCGAGAAAGCCATAAAAAAAGGAAAATTAACAAGCGAATTTCGTTTTATTTTTTCATGTACGGTGAGCCAAAATCAAAGCTGCATTAATTCAAAAAATTTCAGAAATTAAATAAAAAAACAAGTTTTTTTAACTGAAAGTAAGGAGCGACATTAAAACTTAAAACGAACAGAAAGTTTTCCGTATATGAAAGGGGCTGTCTCCTCCTCAACGCCTCGCTCTTTACGCTAAAGTTTGGCTCTGTCACACAACTTTAGTTTTTAAAACAATTAATAACTTTAGCGTTAAGAGCGCGGCGCTGAGGAGGGGACAGCCCCTTTCATATACGAAATAATTTCTGTTCGTTTTAAGTTTTGATGTCGCTCCTTACTTTCAGTTAAAACAAACTTGTTTTTTTTAGTTAATACCCACATAAGGCTAATTTCACTTGAGCACTCTTGATAGGTTTCAAATGGGATAGGTTTGACCCTTAACCACAAATCCCCCGAGTTATTATTATTGCCCAAAAATTTTTAATTACCAAAGTTAGTTATTTGACATTTCTAATCGCAAGTTCAAACAAACTGGGAAAACGGTGTCTCGGCCTGCAATAAACAATCACGGAAAATGACGCAATGATCAAATATGAAGATGAACTAATCAGAATGGCATCTGCCATTGTAGGTCAACCAGAATGGCATGACAGGTATTTTTTTTTCCATTGAAGAAGGATTTATAATGTCTTCGGATAGTTTCGGATCATTTATAATAGAAGATTTTATTACGCAAATCTTATAATACGATATTCGTAGGCAATTACGCTGAGATTGAGGTGGGGAAAGAAAAGTAAGCAAAAGAGGGGTGGAGAGTTGTTAGCAAGAGCCGTGGTACCTGTTGGGCTTGCCCCTTAAATTACGGGGATAAGGTAGACGGCCTCCAACACTTCACTTACTTCTCTCCTCACATTTTTGATACCTGAATATTTATTTCATAACGAAATTGGACCGTCTCCGGCTTGTGTTTACCTGCTACCCGTTAAATGGTATTTGATAGCGTTTTGCCTTACGAACTACGGATAAACTCTGAGTAAAAAACTTGTTTATTCAGCACCGTTGAAATTTCTTTTCCGTTCGCTGAATAATGGCAATATGCTGTTGCAAGTAATTGACTCCGCAGATACGTTCCATGACAAGGAAAGGATAAATGAATCCTGAGTTTTGCTGCATGAAATCACTTGCGCTATCGAGCGGTTGTCTATGAAAGTCAAAGATAAAGATAACGTTAAAGACCTATGTCGTACAATGGTCTCAGTGGTGAAAGATCAGAAATGTAAGCTTCCTAAGTTTGTGATAGGAGACCCACAAGAAGTTCCTACAACTGCAGACGAAATCAGTGCAGTCGTAATTACCAGTGTCAATGAGATGGGCAGAAAGGTAGACGGATTTATAGAATCACAAAGCCAGAAAAAATTCAGTCAACTACTTACCCAGACTTCAAAAACCTCCGCCCCCCATCCCTAACCGTTATCCTACGCTGCAGTAGTAATAAAAAACTTTCCATGTGAATTGAAAACTCCTGAATCCCGCAAGAAGTTTATTATCCAATTGTGCGAAAATGACTGTGATGACGTTGTTGAACTGAAGCGTTTTAAAACTGAAACTAAGCTGCTTGTTAAGAACAAAAACGCCGCCACTCGCATCGCCGAAAAAATAGCAAAGGCAGGTTCGAACTTAGAAGCCCTTGCAAAGGCCCCATCATACATTGGTATCGTTACGCAAGTGCCTCGGGATGTTACAGAGGAGGACTTACAGGCCCTCTTCATGGGCCTAATTGAGGTCAAACGTTGTGGTACTGCACAGGCATTTAAACTCTATTTGGAAACCGCAGCTGACCTCAAACTTGCCGTCGAAAGCCCACCAATGGTTGGAATAGAACGACTAAATGTGAAAAACTTCATTTTTTTGCCTCTCAAGTGCCATACAAGTGCCATAAAAGTGTTACAAGTGCCATAAAAATGGGCATAAAGCCGCTTCGTGTACAAATGAAGCTGTCTGTGGCCGATGCGCGAGTCCCGAACACGTTTCATCAAAGGACAACCCCTGTACAAAGCCGATGCGCTGTGTAGCTTGTGATTCGTCGTCTCACACCTGCTATCACGTAAGATGCCCTGAAAACCAAAAAGGGATTGCAGAGAAGCCTAACCATGGAAATTAGCGTCATTTCCTGGAATATGCATGGCGATGCTCTTAATAAGTGCCCTGTAATTGAAGAATTCTTGAGGAATCACGTGTTGTGCTTGCAAGAACATTTCCTAATTGAGTGCAATAAGGAGCTCCTTGAATTTTTCTGATTCCCACGTGCTATATTTTTCGCCAGCCAAACGTCTTCTAAGCCACGGCAGACCCTCTGGCGGCATTACTACCCTAGTTCGCAAAGCAATTCCCAGTGTCCTCGTGGAGACCTCAGCCAATCATATCGCTATTCAAATTGCGAATCTGACCGTTATTAACACTTACCTTCCGACAGATTACAAGTCCGAAAAATCTGAAAAATGCTTTGCTCTTGCGGCCAAACGTCTTGCAAAATGTGTTACCGGCAATGCTATGCCCGAAAAGATTCTGATTGGTGATTTTAATTGTGACTTATGTGACTTGACCTCAACTCGATCAAATCTTATCCTGCAGCTTACCAGTGATCTAGAAGTTCTAATGAAAGATCTTGACGCAACTTATCTTCATCATACGGGGGCCACTACCAACATCGATCACGTTTTAGCATCGGGAAACCTGTCTCAAAGCCAAGTGAAAGTCCTGTCTTCAACATACACTTCTGACAATTTACCGATAACTGTCAAAGTAAAAATTTCTGCTGCTGCCCCGACAGCCAAGATTCCAATCTGGTTTGTCAAAGAAGAGTAGGAAAAGACAGACACATCATCTTCCCAATCGGTCTGTGATACAATTCTTCGTAAGATAAAGATCCCTTTCCTTCTTCTACAGAAATCTGCAGATATTTCCCGTGACGATGCTCGTGTGCTTATGGACATTTATTGTGCTCTTATTTGCCATGCCATTAAATGCGGCATAAAATCTGCTGTGCCGACAGTGAAAATCAGGCGTGGAACGCGAATTCATGGTTGGTCCCGGAACTCTGAACTGAAGTCTGCGTGTCAGAAATCTAAGTTTTGGTTCCAAGTCTGGCTTGATTGTGACAGACCACGAACAGGCTTGGTTAACTGTGTCCGTAAAAACGTAAACCGTGTATTTGCCAGAGCTCTAAACAAGCACACGTGCGATTGCATAACCAATTTTTCTGAAAGCGTCAACCAAAATCCTAGTGCCCTGTGGAAACATGCCCTGCGACCCAAACGTTATGCTACGCCGGATTCTGTTCCTCGTCAAGATTTCTGGGAAGACCATTACCGCAGAGAGTTTGCGCCTCCCCCCTCCAATCTTAGTGCAGAACATGCTGAAAAGCTTAAATACAGATTACAGTGCCATGCAAATAGTGATTTTGTCGTGACACGAAGTATGGTTATCTCTGCTATAATTAAATTGAAAAAGAAATTCAGTAAGGGCACTAATGGTATCTGCGGGGCTGTTTTTGATTTTAGTAGTGATTTTCTTGTCTACACCCAGACTTTACTCTACCAAATGATATTCTTTTATGAAATAGTACCAAAATATTTCTGTGAAGATAAAACTGGTTCCTTTACTAGAGTAAGGTAAACCTTCCCATCTTTCCAGCTATTATAGACCAATTACTGTGACGAATGTTTCTTATACGTAATTTGAGTTGCTGACTTGCAAAGAAATTCGGTCAAAATGTTACGTTCCTTCAGGGCAGTTTGGGTTTCAGAAGGGACTAGGGTGTGGTCATGCCCTGTCAGCTCTATGTGCTATGCTTTGGGATTCTGATGCAGCTAGTGAATCTCTAGTTATTGGTAGCCACGATGTGTACCGTGCATTTGATTCGCTCGTCCACGAACATATTTTGTACTCTGTATATAAGAGGGGGGTCAACCCTTCGGTGATAGAAGCTTATCATGATTTAAATGATGATCTTGTGGTACATGTTTATATTCCTGGTCTGTGATCTTTATGTTATTTTACTGATTTATAAAAGAGTGAGGCAGGGATGAAAATCTAGTGTTTCCCTTTAATTTTTCAATTATACAACAATAGAGCCACACTCTCATATAGAACGTTCATTCATTGTTTACGGTTTCAATCTAAGTATAGTTTCTTATGCTGATGACGTGTTTATGTCATTTTGGACACTTTCATGCCTCGAGGAGAAATTAAAAATGTTAACTGATGAATACCGGAAAATTGGTCTTAGTTTCGATGCAGCTAAGTCTGAGATTGTTCTCTTTAATTGGAACGATTCGACTGATGTATCTATTAGACTTGGTGATATTACCGTTAAGCCAGTGTCTTCATTAACTTATTTAGGCCTTCCTGTCGATACTTCCGTGTGAGCTACCCACTCGCTCATAGTTAGTCATCTGCAAAAGTGAATTTCGGCATCATATGGCAACATTAGGGCAAATAAACTCCGTTTTAATCGCATGATTTTAGCTACGTTGTATAACGCAACTGCGCTGCCACATATTCTATATATTGCACCTTTCTGGAGAATGCTCCAGAAATCTGACATTAAGCAAATTCGGTCTTACTACTTTCGTTATGTGAGGTATTTGTTGAGACTACCTATTTGGACGCGTAACTCATATATTAGCCTTCATTATAATGTTACAGAACGATGTCAGGTCGTTATAAAACAAATCGAGGATTTTAACACAAGGATGTCGCACGAGTGGTCCTCCTTTCTGTAGCAATAGTGTCGTTGTAGTGCTGTTAAGTACTTGTTTTGTATTGTTTTTTTTTTTTTCTGTTTTTCTTTGTATTATGTTTTACTCCGTCTTTTTACTTTTTTGTAGTTATGGGTTAAAAAAAAAATAAATAAATAGATAACATCCCTGAAGAAACAACTTTGCACGCCCAGGAAGAAAATAATATAAGATGACCTATTTTTGTTTTTTTATTAGAATACAAACACTAAAAAAAAAAAAAAAAAATCAATTCTTGCATTTGTTTCCTTTATGGCTTTGGTCCTTGGGTAAAAATTGTTTAAAGAAGCCTGCCTCTAATAAAAAAAAAAGTCCAGAGTATGTTTTCATAAGGCTTAGGTCACTCAGACTGCATTATCCGACATAGTAGAAAAAAATTTATAGTAAACCTGTCTGATTTAAAATAGTCCTTCAAATTTTTATTCATTTATTTATAACCCACAAATGAACAGCTTTCGGCTTTCGGGAATGCAAAAATAGGAAGAAAACGTTCAGATTGATTTTTCTTTACTTGAAAAAAATAAGGTTTACTGTAAGTCAAGTACTTTTTTTCTTGCTAAGTGACTGTATTTACAGGGCAACATTTCATTCTTTGGGTGTTTAAGTTACCTTAACTAAATGGCAAGAAACCAATGACACGTCCAAAAGACACACCGCCTAAAAGCACAACCGTCAACATCAGCACCTTCCATGCCATGGACGCTGGCACGGGGATCATACCCCCTTCTTTGAGATACGAGAAAATATTTTTTTAAATGCATAGAAACAGGAGAACAAAAAGATTCCAGTAATCAAAGTTCGGGGTAGAACTCGTCCCGTTCTGCTGGGAAGTTTGCTAGCAGTGCTCCTGCTTTATCGAGTCCAGATTTTTCAACAGCAAATTCGTATTTTTTCTTTCCATGCATAGAGACATGTCGGCACAGTTGGGAAAATTCAAAGAATTGGGAATTGTTAATCTGGCATACCATTATGATGAAAATTACTTAGGAAGACGATATTTTAAGAAATAGTTGAGAACGCTGCTTTTAAATGGATATATTAAAACTGTTTCCTTTACTCGATTGTTTCGTAGAAATTGTATAATGTGGTTCGAGTGATTAAAACGACCCTATAGTTGTGACAACTAAGTACCAAATCAGAAATTTATGCTGTTGCGGATTCTTTCATATATAAACCTAGAATTTCATGAGAATGCAAGAACTTACATTCTTTTATTGGGAAAACCCAGGGTTCTTTTTAAAGGACATTCTGTGTTCCACAACTAATCCAAAAAACGTGTCTTCAACAACGAAACAATTAAGTGCAGCTACGTCAAAGCTTTGAATTGCAAAGGATAGATGAACCAGAAAATCAACTTCTACACCTACTTTGCAGCGAAAAAAAATTAATAAATAGCACCTCAATAATAACTATTCATTATTTATTTGTTGTTTGCGAGGGAAGCACTGAAAAAATCCTTTCAGATGAGAGTGTTACTAAATTCGGTTAACTCGGTTGCCTCAACATTAAATCTTGTGGTGAGCTCTCTGTTTTCTATATGATTTTGCAGAAGGTGACTATAATGGGTTCAAAAAGTTGTTTTTTCATGCGAAAAGTTTTAGACTTCCGTGTATTTTCATGCCTGTTCTGCTGGAATATGCATCGTTATGTTTCGGTGGCAAGCACTGAATTTGTTTAACCGAACCACTGACAATTCCATGGGTTTTAAGGTTCTTTTTTCAATGAAGAAAGAAGAAAGTTTCCAATACAATAATTTATTCCTGAGAAGCAGGAGTGTCAAGGATTTTTCTTTGATCCTCTTCCCCACAAAAATTTTACATATTTTCTTATTTTTAATATTTTTTTTTAGCAATTTCTGACGATAAAAGTTTGATCCCCTCCCCCCTAATTCCCCTAAATATTCCTCTTTTTATAGTTACTTGGCGAAATACTATACTATTAGCTAACGATAGATACACACTCCAAGTAGCAATTAACACTTTTTTTGCTCTACTATATCAAACACTACTGTTTTTGCTTGTTTTACTGTATTTGAATAGATGAGACAATCCGATTAGATGGTATGCGTTTAACGAAACCCCCGTTTAACTGAACACTCGCTCAACTGACCTTCGTTCAACTAGCCCTCGTCCAACTGAATGCCGGTTTAAATAAGCCCCCATGCAATTCAACCCGGTTTAACTGCCGGTTTAACTAACTCATCTCATCCCATTTAAACTCAAGCCCAGTGCAACTCAACGACCATTTAACTCAACCCTATCAAATTGACCCCTCGTTAAACTGAGCTCCCGTTTGACTCAACCCCCATGCAAATCAGCCCCATTGAACTCAACCCCATTTAACTGAACTCTTGTTCAACTGACCTCCCGTCTAACTCGGCCCCCATGCAGCTCAATCCCATTGAACTGAACCTCGTTCAAGTGATCTTTAGTTTAACTCCACTCCCTTGCAACTGAAACCCCGTTTAACACAACATTATTTAACTCAGCCCCCGTTTTAACTCAACTCTCATGTAACTCAATTCCCTTTAAAATCAAGCCCTGTTTGACTCAATTCAATCCAAGGCCTAAAAATAAGTTTAAACTAGCTTCTTTTGAAATTTGTCAGTGGGGAGGACGGGGGGTTGTTGAATTTGGGCCTTCGCTCCAAATTTTGAAATACCCTTTTCTCTGATCAGAAATACTCTTTTCTCTGGTATTTTAATATGAGTTAGTCTCTAATCTATGAATACATAATAGTAAGAAAGAATTTGACAAAAAATGAGAGATATGAGGAAGAAACCAACGTTTTACAGGCTTATAAATTACTGCTGAAAAAGAGGTTCTAAAAGAAGATTCTGACTCTAACCATTGTTATACCTAGAAGCAGTTTTGAATAGTGAATCAATCATGTTCAATCAATTCAATATGTGAAATAATAGCCAGTGACCAGTTAATACATGCCTTTATCGTTTGAAGGAAATAAAATCCCAATTCCGAGGCCTCGGATGGCTACCCATTTTAATGTACAGACGGTGTTCCAATGACACGCTAGTGCTGGAGAAAAAAAGAAGGAAAAAGAAGACACGTTCGGGTATCAAGCTCTTTTTCGAAAATTCTCAAAAATCTATTTTGTAATTAATTTTAGTGTTGAGATGAAATTAAATAGCATTTATCATTAACGAATTAGCTTTGTATTTGGATGATTTTTTTTTCACTTGATAATGTTTTCAAAACTCTTGTTTTTTATTTTCCACTTGCAAAGGACACTAGGAAGGGTAGCATTCAAAAGGGGGATTTTAGACACCAGTTTAATTGTTTTCGATTATGGAGATCTAAGTGATTTACCTGTTATGGTTTCAAGCCTTTCCACTCCAGAAATAAAATTAAAATTACATTTCGGCGCCATAAGGCATTTTATGATGGTGTCGTCATGACAAAATTATAAAAAGCGCGCGAATGTGAGTATTAGTTTCAAAGAACCTTAAACAGATCCCTACTATGTTCTAGCGCCTTATTAGTACTGGAGAAATAAAAAAATTAAATGAGACTATCAGTGTTTCCAGCTCTTTTATAAGCACCCATAAATTTGTTTCCACAATAAACTATGACTATTAAGATGAATCTAAATAATAGCTATCATTCCTTAATCAACGTTTTTGGCAAAGTTTTCTAAGAGAAAGTTCTTTCAAATGTGTTTTCAAGCTTTTGGATACTATGGGCAATGGTTGTCTTTATACTCGGTTGCAGCTGTCTCTGAAACAATCAGATTCGATGTGTGTGTAACTGAGCCCCCATTTAACTCAGCCTCCATTTAACTCAACCCCCGTGCAACTCAACTCTCGTTCAATTTAACCCCCATTGAACTCAATTCCATTCAAGTCAAACTTTTTGCAGCTCAGAGTAGAAATAACGTACAGTAGCGAAAAGTCCTATGCTCTCCATTGAACATTTTTGACACACATCTAGAACCACACAAGCTAAACCACTCTTTATGTTCAATGTGCATAAACAAATGCCTTCGTGCACGCGCAAAAACAAATGTTTTCGATGGAAAACCAAGTAGCAATTAAAACTATGACTGCCAATTTGGGAACTTCCCCAATTACGCGCTATGAAATAAGTGTCATGTTTGGAGAAATATTTCGTTACTGGTATATACTTCTACTGTGGTGCAGCTCAACGACGTTCAACTGAAAAAAACTGTTTCGCATGCTAACAAATGGCCTGTATAGCACAGGTATCGATCTCCTGATTATCTGCCTTTCGCCAGAAGTGCAATGCGTGGCTGGCACTTTGCGTTTAAATGATCCCTTGTTCAATTGAACCTCCGTTTAACTGAACCCCGTGCAACTCAGCCCTGTTTGAATCAACTCCATTCAACTGAAACCTCGTTCAACTGAATCCCCGTTTAATTCAACCCCGCTCCATACAGCTAGACCCTCGTTTAATGAAAACCAACTCAACTCAATCACCATGCAACTCAACCCCCATTTAACTCACCACCCGTTTATATCAAGCCTTGTTTGACTCTAAAATAAGGTTCTAAAAGAATACTGTGTCGATGATGATTATTATACTTAGAAGCAGCTTTTAATAGTGAGTCAGTTGTTTAACTTGAAACTTTCGGGTGGAGTACGCAATGTAACATCAAAATCAGTGACCGGTTAATGCACACCTTTATGGGTGGGGGAAAGAAAACTCCATTTCTGAGAATCTTGGATGGGCACGTATTTCAACGCCCGATGTTTCAGTGACCCGCTAGTTCTGGCTAAAAAAGAAAGAAAAGGGATACACGTCCGGGTATCAAGATATTTCTCGAAAATAATTTATAAAACATTTTCCACATATTAAGTTTTTGAAAGAAAAGTAAAGAGCTACATAAGCCAAGCATGTGCAGAAATAAAGTCAAATAACCTTCCAAGCATAAAGCTATCATAAATCACCGTCAATAAATAAATGAAACTCAAAACGAACAAAAATTACAATAAATAACCGATTCAAAATCAAAACGAGCAAAATTAACATGAGTAGGGCTGACAACCCCCATGCCGTCTCAAAACTAGAACATAAGTTGCCCTTTACTGAAAAAATGACCGTGGATTGTCAGTTTAATATACACATACTAATATTTATTCCATAAAGTTTAAAAAATGTATTTATTAAAGTAAAAAAAAAGTGAAAACATTTTAACTGTATTTTGTTTTCAGAAAAGGGCATATTATGTTCTGATCTTGAGAAGGCATGGGGATTGTCAGCCCTACTCATGTTTATTTTTGCTCGTTTCGAGGTTGACTCGGTTACTAATTGTAATCTCTGTTTTTTTTTTGTTTTTTTTTTAGTTTCATCCCTTTATTGGTGGTGATTTGTGCTAGTTTTACGCTTGGAAGGCTATTTGACTTTATTTCTGGCCATTTTTGGCTTAACGGCGCTCTTTACTTTTCTTTGAAAAACTTGTTTTATCAGAAAAGGTTTTCAAATCAATTTCCGATCGTTCTTATTGACATAGTCTTTTTCATTGTGGAATAAAAACTCTGAAACTCTAAACTAAACTCATGGAAAAAAAATATTTTATAACTTTTCGGGTTTTTTTCTATAAGATTCCAAAGTTTGGCTATTGGCTTGCTATTTTTATGCTGGAAAAACTTTTTCAACAGGTTTTAATCCTAATAGAAATAGTATTGTTTAATTTAAGTTTATACCTTCTTAAGCTGACCTGAAAAATAAAACTTAATATCATTCCCATAAAATTTTTTGACCACCAGGATACACTTACACTCTTTTGATTTATTTAAATTGCAAGAGCAGAAGCAGTAATAGCAGTAACTTCGAAAGTTTCAAATTAATACCCCCAGTCTTTCTCGATAAACTGCTGAGGTTTCTTATTGGCAACCATACACACATTGCCTTTTGATTTAGTTTTAAACCAACATTTCGTTTTAAAGCATAATCGGCCAATTGGATAATTGTGGGGGTTGACATACACTATATACCTTGAGACATAGCTGATGGACTGTTCTACTATCCTGAGCAAAATGACTGTTTAAAAATTTTGATTGGGTATGTTTGGAAAATGAATGGACTTGGGAGGAGGGCTGCTTGCCCTCAAATCTCTTTTTACTCTCTTTAGTCCTAAATATTAGAACTTTTAATCTTGAATCGAATTAACTCCTTTAAAAAGTTTCAATGATACTTCTAACTATTATAGAATGGTGCTGCCTATGATAATGCTTATTTACCCTTTTGAAAACCTGCATGCACATAGTTCTTTTGTTTAATTGAAACTCCCCCTTAACGTTCCCTCGAAGCTTCGCCTTAATACCCTTAGCGTCATTAGTTACAGTAACTGTAGTGGTAATGTTAATAGTATGGGTATTGCCTTCGGGTGATTTTAATATAATTCTCATCAAGTCCTGGAAGCTGAAGTTTCAACTTAATACAATTGGCCGTTGCTATGGCATCGCTGATATATTCTTTTGATAACCTATATATTTATATATCTTCTTTTTTCAAGGTCGATTTATTTGTTGTTTTCAAGAGTTCCCCTGAGTACAAAATTTGGTTATCAAAAGAATGTATCTCCGAACGGGGCTCCATATATGGGCATAGACTCCCTAGGGGAAATGGATTTCCGAGAAATTGATTTGTTGGTGTTCGTCCAGGAGAATTGTCTCCGGGCGAAGTTTATTAATGTCTGACGGATGATGTCAAGGTTGATTGATTTGTTGGTGTTCGTCCAGAAGAATTGTCTCCTGGCAAAGTTTATTAATGTCTGATGGATGATGTCAAGGTCGATTGATTTGTTGGTGTTCGTCCAGGAGAATTGTCTCCGGGTGAAATTTATTAATGTCTAATGGTGGGGAGAATGTTGTGATCTATGAGATGAAGAGATTACCGCGGGAAAGGGTTTCCTAGGAATTTCAAATGTGACAGCTCAGGGATGCAAAAACAAAAGGAACACGCAGAAATTAATTTTAGGGGATTATTTGGGCGAAACAGTTCGAGACATTTTTGAAGAGGATTCGAGGGTGAAACTCCACGAGTACAAAACCACACCCTCTTTCTAGACCAATCAGGGAACTTGGAAATACGGCAAGTACAAGATCAATGACCCCTTTTTTCAAGGTCGATTTATTTGTTGTTTTCAAGTGTATTGTCTCCTGAGTGAAGTTTGCAAATGCGCATTGACGGTGGGGAGAATGTTTTGATCTAGGACAAGTGAATTTCCGAGAAATTGATTGCGTAACCTAACCTAACCTCATGAGCTCGTGACGGGACTCCATATATGGGCGTAGAATCCCTCGAGGGGAGAGGATTTTCGAGAAATTGATTGCGTAATCGAAGGGAGATAATTTCCGAGAAATTGATTACATAATCGGTAGAACCCTATCATGAGGTCGTGACGGGAGTCCATATATGGGCATAGAATGACGTAATCGACTAGGACAAATGAATTTCTGAGAAATTGATTACATAATCGATAGAACCCATATCAGAAGGTCGTGACGGGAGTCCATAAATGGGCATAGAATGACTTAATCGACTAGGACAAATGGATTTCTGAGAAATTGATTACATAATCGGTAGAATCCTATCAGGAGCTCGTGACGGGAGTCCATATATGGGCATAGAATGACGTAATCGACTAGGACAAATGGATTTCTGAGAAATTGATTACATAATCGGTAGAACCCTGTCAGGAGGTCGTGACGGGAGTCCATATATGGGTATAGAATGACGTAATCGACTAGGACAAATGGATTTCTGAGAAATTGATTACATAATCGGTAGAACCCTATCAGGAGTGTTGTGAAGTGTTATTTTGTGGTATTTGGGGGTTGTAGTCGTAGATGCCTTTATTCTCCCTTTATAGGGGAGATAAACTCTGGCCCTAAGGTAATTAAACTTTGGTAGCGTGCCTTAGGCTGTAACCGAACTAATGAGGCGTACCGACTGGGTATGTTCGAGAGGCTAAAGGTAGATCGTAGAGAGTTTGTCTAAAATACAATACTTTTATTCATTTAACATAAAACATAATCAGATATATTCTGTCTACTGGGACTGGCTGTCCCAAGTAGACCACAAGTCTCAAAAACAACAATAATATATAAAAAGATACAGACACTTACAATGATCCCACAAAATCCCAAGGTATTTCTAATGAGAAAATAAACGGGCAGATGTTCACCCTGCTAGTCAAAAAGTCTGACTTCAGTCTCAAAAATCGGGGTATATATTTGGAAAACTAACCACGTCCTTCCGGTACATTGACGCATTAAGCCAGGAAATTGGTTATTGAGCAAGTTCCCACCAAGCCCACACATTCCACGATTTATATCCTTATCATAACAAATAGTATCTTGAAACTGTATTTTTGAGTCTTAATATATATTTTACTCAATTATTACTTAACTAAATTAGAAAACTTTACCACAATACTCCCCATTTAAAGAAGAATTGTCCCAATTCTCAATATTTTACTTTTAAAACAACTTAATTTCGTTTACAGCTATTTTGCTGATTTCTTTGGGTCATTATGTGCATCTACCCTCAATGGGTTTCCTTAAGTTGATGTTTCTGGTCCAATATAGGCCATGTTCTTTTTTTGTCGAAGGATTTCAATTCGAAATTCATCCTTGTTTCTCTTTCTCTGACTCTAGAACTGACAATTGCTCTTTTACCCTCTTCATATGCATCTTCTGTTTTACTTGACCCCAAGCGGCTTAAACATAATATTAGTGGTTTTGCTTAAATTAGATTTATATTAGAAAAGTTTTATGATTTTTTTTTTTTTTAAATTTAATACCCATTTATAATTTAATTTATATGTTTGATGTGGTTTATATTTCGTGGTTGATATTAACGTGTGGTTGATATTTCAATTTCTATTTAGTTTTATAAATGTTTTGGTTAAATTACATATAACGTTTTGATCTTTAAATTTTCACATATTTTTCCAGCACAAAGCATTTTCACATATTTCAATAACATAAACCATTGGGCTATGTAGCACATTTTCTAGGCCTACATTAAGTTCTGATTTTATCTCACTTTCTGATTAACTTGTAGTAAAGTCTGTATTACTTCTATAGTTTCCAAAATATCAGTTGATCGAGTATGAGATGATAGTATCAGGATATATTTGAAGTGTCTTCAAAATTTGCTACTTCCCAAAAATTTGTCAATATATAATTGAAGGAAAAATGGATCCGAAAAGATACTACGAAAAATTCGATTTCCAAAAAAAAATAGCTAATGCGGTATCTAAAATAAATATCCACATTAGTATACATATAAAGCATACATTTTTACATATATAGCAGAATGAAGCACTCAATTTTTGTATATATCAATGCATTCGAAAGTTAATTACTTTTAATTACTTTCTCCACTTTTTTAATTACTCCAAAAATAATATCCCACTTAAATCGTAACATTATGTTCCTTGCTGGATTATTCTTTCAAACTTAATACTAAACAGATTATTTTAAGAAAAAAAATTTATTAATACTTTGACTCGAGGGTCAAACATTTACATATAACATTACATCACTAGTTGAAATTTAAAATAAATTAAAACAGCGTATATGTATATAAGCATTGTGTAATAACTTACACAAGTATTTAAGTCTTAAAACTAGATATGTTATTATACTATTGGTTAAAACTTAAAGCATTTTTTCAAAACAAAACACGGTATAGACTAGTATTTATAACAGTAGATATTTTCTCAATTACATTTGTTACAAATATATAACTTTTCCCATATGCAACTATATATATTTTGTTTTATAACTTTGGTTCCATTTCGAACACACTTCTGTCATTAACTGTCATTATCTTATAAGCCTGTTTGTCTATTCAGATTTTTAAGCTTTTCAATTATTTTCGAATTTATAGGTACTTTAAACAGTTTTATAACGTTTTTGTCTGTAATCTCTCTTTTTTCAGCTTTAATGTCTTTTTGGTTTAAGGCTTTTATTTACAGCTTATATCTGATAAGCTAAAAAAAAAATTTGCTGTTCACCTTATACCTGTAATGCCATTATCAAATGACTTAGCCTGTACTCTGAAGGTTCGCTTACCATGACTGCCTTCTGGTAGCTCCTTATAACGTTTCCAGGTCCTATTGTCATGACTACAGCTAAAAAGACTATTATGAATCTGTACACACAATAATTAATTATTTAATAATTTGTGGCTACAATTTCCTCTTGGGCTATTCTTTTTTCACAAAAAGTGGCCCTTCTGCAGAAAATATTTGGCCTTCATGGCACACAGTAATTCATTTTTTGACATACAAGTGAAAATGACTATTTTCACTTTAACTTCCCCACTTTTAGTGGTCTTTTCTTAGGTTTCAACTTCAAATTAAGTCCTTATGGATATTATGTGAATTTTTTTTTTTTTATTTTTCATGCCATGTTAATCGTTTTTCTGAAAGCGACTTCCACATAAGAGATCCAAATTTCTATTCTTGACTACTTTGAGCATTTCTTGATGCTACTTATTTGTACCTATTTAGTACAATTTTCAAACTAGTTCCTTCGGCAAGTTCAATAAGTGCGTATAACAGAGTTTCACTGATTCCATTCAGGCCTTTGTCTAATTTTTGCAACCTGTATTTTTTGAAATTATTTAAATTTTTTCTTCCGAAAGTTTTTGGTGTTAGAAAAGTACTGTAGTTTTTCAGCTAATTTTTTTTTGAACACTTTTAATTAAGTTTTGCTCCGAAATTTCTAGTTCTTATTTTTTCGGAAAAACGTACGTTTTAATATATCCTGATTCCCGCAAAATTGTGTGGTTTTCATCGCAGACACATATTCCATTTCTGTGGTATTTTACCAAAAATTAATGCCTATGTCGTGCCAAAAATTGCTTAGAGATAGGGGTTATCTTTTGCGGTTTCCCTATATTTGTTTTATATTATTTGTGTCTGGAATGGAATTATCCTTAGTTTAATTTGCACCTTAATTTTATACAGTCATTAAGTGTATAATTTTTCCCTTTTGTGATATTTCGACTATTACTTTGTTCTAAAAGTGTATGGGTTTAGTGCATTGGCAGAGTTGCTGGACCTGCTATTTCCCATGGGTCCGCAAATCTGCCGAGCACTCAGCTTAAACCTCCCCCAAAGTTTGATTTTTATTTCTGATCTATATTTGATTAGCTTGGTGGATCCCCCCAATGACAAGACGTTTAGCAGTTTCGTTTTTTAATGCCAATTGTCCTGTCATTGGTGTTTTTCACCTGCAACGTCTCCGCCCTGTTATTTCTGTCAACGGTTGGTTGTTAGTTTATTTAATATGTGAAATTAATTATACCCGAGAAAACTTTGTTTAACATGGTGTTAACTTTTTTTAAATTGTGACTCATTTTATCTACGGCTTCTTATTTATATATACCGTCCTTATTGGTAAGTGTTTAATTTATTATATATTCTACTATTTATAAAAAGATTACAGCTAGCTTGTACATGTAGTCGACTTAATGTAAACTCTTGCTGTTTTCCTTATTATAATTATTTTAAAATTTCTTCAAAACAAATTATTTTTTTTTTTTTTTTTAATTATCCCCCCCGATATTTTTTTTTCAATATACATATCAAAAGAATTGCCTTTTAATGCTGATTCTAAATATGTATAGTTTAATTTGATTCAATACACCCTTTTAAAAGTTTCATGGCCTTACTTATTTCCCTTTTTTTTTAGCGAAGCTTAATTTGTTTTGACAAGTCTTGACATTTACCTCTCGCGAAAAATTATCTCGTCTCGTAAAAAAAAATTTTGCAGGAACCTATGATGCCACTTCCGATCGGAGCTATTAATTTAGCGTTGTGATGTGATATTCATAATTTTTTTACTGGCGATATATATTTGAAGGAAAAACTTTATGTTATTTATATACCGATTAATAAGAAAATTTAGATATTTCTTTAGATGCTTTTTACCCGTTTTATTTTTATTTAATATTTTTTTTTTTTATAATTGTTTTATTCAAATATTAATCTGCTGGGGGCTGCGCTTGTTCTGCCTTTCTCCGTTTCCTGGTCCGAGTTTTGAACCCCAAATTTTTGTTTTTCTTCTTTATAATATTTGCAAGTTTTTCCGTGGTCTCTATAGTGTGGTTTACACGCCTCTGAGTCCGAGTGCTGTCTTGTTGCCTCGTCAAATATCTTTAATTTTCGTTTCTCTTGAAGTTTAGGCTTTTTCATAAGCGTTTTAGCAACTTATGCGGCTCACAAAACAAGTTGTTGCTGCTCCATTGTTATCTTTACTATTTTACATAATTTTTCTCGCAAAGAAGGTTTTCTTGACAATGGGTAAGTCCTAACTATATTAGTTTCTGTAGAAGAATTTTCAGTGTAACATTCGGTTAGGTCACGTCTGGTATATGGTGTTTGTTCTAACATCCGTTTTTGGGTTACGATTTTAGGTGAGTCTAATGTAGAAACATCTTGTAATTCATTGGTTTCCTCCAATTTTTCTTCCTCTCTGGATTTAACCTCTGGTTTATTATGTCTTAAAGCAGTAGGTTGTGTTTGAAGCTCTTCTCTGTCGCTTTCATCGCTAGTATCCGATGAACATTGAACTTTTTTCTCTTGTTTGTTGCAGAAAGTTTGTAGCCAATACTGGGCTAAATATTCCTTCCACTTCTTCCAACTGTTTTGGTTGTTAAAAAAGTCATAAAATTCATATGGTCTTCTCATATATATTGGTGAGATCGTGTCTTCTATTTCTTCTTCTGAAAGTGTAGGCTCTGTTTTCCACTGTTTTGAAAAATATCCCTTTTTCATTCTATTACGGTGTATTACTTCTTTCTTTTCCTTATGCTGATGTTTTAGAGCATATGTTAAGATCAAAATTATCTAAGTCCTTTAAAAAATGTTTAAAGTGCTCTGGTAGTTCCATTCCTTTTGATAAAAAGGATTTCATTGCTAAACAAAAATCAATGCCTTTTTATTTCATTTAGTGCTTGTTTTGCTTCCGCTGGACATTCAAATTTACCTGATTTCTTCAAAAGGTTCGTCAAAGGCTGTGCTATTGTGGCATAATTTTTAATATATCGTCTGAAATAGCTTAACAACCCATAAACTGATCTGCAGCTTTTTTGATCTTTAGAAGGCTGTAAATTTTCTATGATTTGGTGAAATAGTACCTTGATTTATCAGGTGTTCAATAAGAACTTATTTTGACACCACCATTTTGCACTTTCCAGGTTTTAATATTAATCTTGCTTTTTCAAACTATTGTAGTATTTTTCAAAGTCTGACAAAATGGTATTCTAAGTTATCATTAAACAAAATTATATCGCAAAAATAATCCAAGGTTCCCTTTTTCCTTCCTGGTTTGTTATCTTTTAAAAACAAATTCATTTGCTGAGTAAAATAATTTGTACTAAATGATAAGCCAAACGGCATACGTTCAAATGTGAACGTTCTCCCATCGTCTAAGATTACTGTAGCCTTATGTTTAGTTTCTGCATCTAAAGCGATTTGCCAATATCCTGCTATTAAATCAAAACTAGTGTAATATTTTGAACCCCCTAACGAATCTAAAATCGAATCAATTCTTGGTAGCTTCATCACGTCTTTAATCGTGACGGCATTTAGTGATCTAAAGTCTATACATAGTCTCCAGGTATTATCCTTTTTCCCGACTATTACTAATGGAAAGCACCAATAACTAATAATTTCTTTAATTATTCCCTGATCTTCCATTTTTTTTATTTGGCTTTCTAGCCATGGCTTTAAATGATAATGTGTTTTATACGGTGATATTTTTGATTGGAGGGCCCTCTGTTGATATCTTGTGCGTGATTAAGTGAGTTAATCCGTAATACGCTTTGTGTCTTGCAAAAGTCAATTTAAAATCCCAAAGAATATTTTCCATCCTAGTTTTTACGTTTTCCGGTAAATGTTTTAAATCAAATTGTTGCAAAAAATCCGTTTTCGCCATTCTATACTCTTCTTGTGGTTGAAGTTTTAATGAGCATAAATGTTCGTGGCTAATGAAGTTTGCGCTTAATTCTGGACTGTTTAGAGATTTTATTTCCGAATTTGAAATCTTTTCTACTGATCCAAATTCTACCTGGTTCAGTTTTATTTTATTATTACTTAGATTTGATAGTTTTAAGTATGTTATACCATTTTCAATTTTTATAACTTGATTTTCCACGAAAATCATTGGGTATTCTTTTATGGTGTGCCCCCCTATCACGGCATCCATTGTTTTAACCTTTCCTTCTTTTTCATTTAATGTAGCTAGAACTTGAGCTGTCGTTCCCCCTTCTATTGTGATTTTCCGCTTAGTTTTAGGTTATAATTCGAATCTTCACTTTCGTTATTTGTTGTTACGCAAATTTGCCTATTATTTTCATTTGCCTGGTTTATTGTTATTGTATTGGATATGGGTTCCCATACAATCCCATATTTTCTGATGGCATCTACTCCTAGAATACAAGGAAATTGTAGCTGCTTGCATATTATTGCTGTTACTGTTATTCCTTTATCCCCTGCACTAAATTTTAGTGGACATTCTCCCAAAATTGTCAGCTTGTGCCCTGTCACTGATGTTATGGTATTTTGGCATCTGCTTACTCGATTTTTGACACTAGGAGGAAACCTATTAAAAACTTCCTCTCGAATTAATGATTTAGATGCGCCTGTATCTAGTAAACATGGTAAATTTTGAAAACACTCAATTTTAAAACAACGCAGAATCGGTAGATTATTATTATTTGCATTGTATCACAACATTCTAAATTATATAAGGGTCCTTGTAAGGAAACAGCTCTGTCGACCCTTACAGGCTGGTTTCTCCGTTTAAATGCCCACTGTTTGGTCAAAAATTTCTGGGATTATCCCAGTTTTCTTCAGCACTGCTACTTTGACCCCGGGTATTATTAACCGTTTGCCTCCTAGGTCTAAATTCAGGAATATTATTAGGTGCTTGCCAAGTATTATTTGTTCCCTGCGTTCCTAAATTTCTCTCCTTCTGCGTCCTGAATTGGTGTCTTGTCTTGTACGTCTGCCTTGTTCGCGTCTTCTTCGCTTAAACTTTGCTACATTTTGATTAGGTGTCACACGATTACAGCAATTGAAACTTTTCTAAATTGTTTTGTAATACGAAAATCCTCAGGTGGTCTTACCCTAATTTTATATATTTTTTACTTGCCCCTGGACGTTCTCTACCATTCCCCAGGAGGATAAGGTAGGCATTAACGGTACTTGGTATTCCCAGTAATTAAGGATCTAATACAATGGGGTTGGTCGTCGAATGGGGAGGGGTCAGTCCATGTTGGAAAGGATCGGCCTTTTACGGGGCTTTTTTGTTTACGGGCCGGCTCTTCACTGTTCACCCTTTTTTGTTTTCGTTTATATTTTATACTTTCTTGGGCTCCTGCGTTATTTATTGACATCTGATCAAGCATTTTCATAGCCTCGTCAATTTTTACCTCTGTTTCGACTAGTATTATAGTCTGCTATAAATTTTCAGGTTTCCGCGATAATATTAGTCTTAATAACTTTTTAGGTAACCCTTGGGTAAAAGTATGTAGTTGTACTTTCTTTATTGTCTCGTCATTTCCGCCTTTTTCTAATTGTAAACACACGGATCTACAAATTTTGTCTGCATATTACCTGATACTAGTTGAGGTATTGAATGTGACTACCTCTGTTCTTAGCCTCTCGGAGATGCTTGTCTCTATAAAACTTGTTTTAAAAGATTCAATTAGAGCACTGATGTCCTTGGGCTCTTTTTCGTTAATTGCCTCAAAATATTTAAGGGCGCTTCACTTTAATCTGGCTGCAACGCATTGCTCTTTGACCTTATTCTCAAACGATTCAGTTAGTTCGTCGAAAATTTTTAATTTTTCGATAAACTCATCTACATCTGAATTTCCGGCGTATTCTGGTATAGTTTTTGCAATTTCAAGTACTGTTGATAGGGAAGTCATTTTTTCCTCTGGTAAAGCCATTTTTATTTCAGTCTACTATTTTTATATAGCCTCCTCGACCCAGTTTTTCCAGTGACCACCAGTTTTTGTGAAGTGTTTTTTTGTGGTATTTGGGGGTTGTAGTCGTAGATGCCTTTATTCTCCCTTTATAGGGGAGTTAAACTCTGGCCCTAAGGTAATTAAACTTTGGTAGCGTGCCTTAGGCTGTAACCGAACTAATGAGGCGTACCGACTGGGTATGTTCGAGAGGCTAAAGGTAGATCGTAGAGAGGTTGTCTAAAATACAATACTTTTATTCATTTAACATATAATATAATCGGATATATTCTGTCTACTGGGACTGGCTGTCCCAAGTAGACCACAAGTCTCAAAAACAACAATAATATATAAAAAGATACAGACACTTACAATGATGCGACAAAATCCCAAGGTATTTCTAATGAGAAAATAAACGGGCAGAGGTTCACCCGGCAAGTCAAAAGGTCTGACTTCAGTCTCAAAAATTGGGGTATATATTTGGATAACTAACCACGTCCTTCCGGTAAATTGACACATTTTGCCAGAAAATTGGTTATTGAGCAAGTTCCCTCCAAGCCCACACATTCCACGATTTGTATCTTTATCTTAAAAAGTGGTATTTTGAAACTTTGTTTTTGCGTCTTAATATATTTTTACTCAATTATTAATTAACTAAATTAGAAAGCTTTAGCAAAGGAGGTCATGACGGGAGTCCATATATGGGCATAGAATGATGTAATCGATTAGGACAGTTGGAATATTTCAGTAGTGGTTTCGTTGAAATGCAAGAGTTGGAATATTTCAGTAGTGTTATGTCGTGGTTTACTTTGTCACAGTTACATTCTCTTAATTTTTCAAATTTCGTTTTGAATTTCTTTCATTGAAATGCAAGAGTTGGAATCTTTCAGTAGTGGTTTCTTGTGGTTTACCTTGTCTTAGTTAAATGCTATCGATTTTTCAAAGTTCATTTTGAATTTCTTTCATTGAAATGCAAGAGTTGGATTATTTCAGTAGTGGCTTGTCGTGGTTTACCACGTCACAGTTACATTTTCTTGATTTTCAAAGTTTATTTTCTATTTGTTTCGTTGACATGCAAGAGTTTAATTATTTCATTACTATTTTAATGTTCTTTTCCGTGACACAGTTACATTCTTTGTATTTTTCAAAGTTCATTGCGAATTTCTTTCATTGAAATAAATAAGTAAGGCTATTTAAATATTGTTATGTTGTCGTTTTTTTTGTCACAGTTACATTCTCTTGATTTTTCAAAGTTCATTTTGAAATTTCTTTCATTGAAATGCATAAGTTGGAATATTTCAATAGTGTTTTGTTGTGGTTTACACTGTCACAGTTACATTCTCTTAATTTTTCAAAGTTCAGTTTGGATTTATTTCGTTGAAATGCATGAGTTGGAATATTTCAGTAGTGTTATGTCGTGGTTTAACTTGTCACAGTTACATTCTCTTACTTTTTCAAAGTTCATTTTGTATTTCTTTCATTGAAATGCAAGAGTTGGAATCTTTCAGTAGTGGTTTCTTGTGGTTTACCTTGTCACAGTTACATGCTATCGATTTTTCAAAGTTCATTTTGAATTTCTTTCATTGAAATGCAAGAGTTGGATTATTTCAATACTGGTTTTATCGTGGTTTACCATTTCACAGTTACATTCTCTTGATTTTTCAAAGTTCATTTTCGATTTCTTTCATTTAAATGCAATAGTTTGAATATTTCATTATTTTTTTGTCATGGTTTATATTGTCAAACTTAAATTATCTTTATTTTTAAAAGTTACTTTTGTATTTCTTTCGTTGAAATGTAAGAGTTGGAATATTTCAGTATTGTTATGTCATGCTTTACCTTGTCACAGTTACATTCTCTTGATTTTTCAAAGTTCATTTTGAATTTCTTTCATTGAAATGCCAGAGTTCGATTATTTCAGTAGTGTTTTGACGTGTTTTACCTTGTCATAGTTACATTCTCTTTATTTTTCAAAGTTCATTTTGAACTTCTTTCCTTGAAATGCATGAGCTGGAATATTCCACTAGTGTTATGTGGTGGTTTACCTTGTCACAGTTACATTCTCTTGATTTTTCAAAGTTCATTGTGGATATCTTTCATTGAAATGCAAGAGTTGGAATGTTTCAGTTGTGTTTTGTTGTGGTTTACCTTGTCACAGATGCATTTTCTTGATTTTTAAAAGTTCATTGTGTATTTCTTTCATTGAAATGTAAGAGTTGGATTATTTTAATAGTGTTTTGTTGTGGTTTACCATGTCACAGTTACATTCTTATTGATTTTAAAAGTTCATTGTGAATTCCTTTCATTGAAATGCAAGAGTTGGAATATTTCAGTAGTGGTCTGTCGTGGTTTACCTTCTCACAGTTACATTTTCTTGATTTTTCAAAGTTCGTTTTGAATTTCTTTTGTTGAAAAGCAAGAGTTTGAAGATTTCAGTAGGGTCTTGTTGTTCGTTACCTTGTCAAATTTATACTCTCTTGATTTTTCAAAGTTTATTTTGGGATTTCTGGGGTTTAAATGCAATAGTTGGAATAATTTACTTGTGTTTTTTATTTTTTTATCTTATCACAGTTAAATTCTCTAGATTTTTCAAATTTAATTTATGATTTCTGTAGTGAAAATGCAAGAGTTGGAATATTCCAGTTGTCTTTTGTAGTGGTTTATCGAGTCGAAATTATAATTTCTGTATATTTCTAAGTTCATTTTGAATTTCTATAGTTGAAATGTATTTTTTTGTGATGTAACTTGACACAGTTAAATTTTCGTGATTTTTTATAATTCATCTTGAATTTCTTTCGTGAAGTGCAAGAGTTGGAATATTTCAGTAGTGTTTCGTCGTGGTTTACTTTGTCACAGTTACATTCTCTTGATTTTTCAAAGTTCATTTTGAAATTTCTTTCATTGAAATGCAAGAGTTTGAATATTTCAGTAGTGTTTTGTCGTGGTTTACCATGTCACATTTACATTCTCTTGATTTTACAAAGTTCATTTTGAATTTCTTTCGTGAAATGCAAAAGTTGGAATATTTCAGTAGAGTTTGGTCGTAGTTTACCTTGACACACTTACAGTCTTTTTATTTTACGATTTTCATTTTGGCATTTCTTTTTTTGAAATACAAGAGTTGAAATATTTCAGTAGTCTTTTGTCATGGTTTACCTTATAACAGCTATATTCTCTTGATTTTAAATGTTCGTTGTTGATTTCTTTATTTGAAATGTGTTTTGTTGTGCTTTACCTTGACACAGTTACATTTTCTTGATTTTTCAAAGTTCATTTTGCATTTCTTTCGTGAAATGCAAGAGTTGGAATATTTCAGTAGTGTTTTGTCGTTGTTTACCTTGTCACACTTACATTCTCTTGATTTTTCAAAGGTTATTTTGGAATTTCTTTCATTGAAATGCAAGAGTTGGAATATTTCAGTAGTGTTTTGTTGTGCTTTACCTTGTCACAGTGACATTCTCTCGATTTTTCAAAGTTCATTGTGGATTTCTTTCGTTGAAATGTGTTTTGTTGCACTTTACAAAACACATACCTTGTCACAGTTACATTCTCTCGATTTTTCAAAGTTCATTTTGAATTTCTTTCATTGAAATGCAAGAGTTGGAATATTTCAGTAGTGTTTTTTTGTGCTTTACCTTGTCACACTTATATTTTCTTGATCTTTCGAAGTTCATTTTGAATTTCTTTCCTTGAACTGCAAGAGTTGGAATATTTCTGTAATGTTTTATCGTGCTTTACCTTGTCACAGTTACATTCTCTTGATTTTTCAAAGTTCAGTTTGAATTTCTTCCATTGAAATGCAAGAGCTGGAATATTTTAGTATTGTTTTGTTGTGGTTTACATTGTTACAGCTACATTCTCTTAATTTTTCAAAGTTCATTTTGAATTTCTCTCGTGAAATGCAAGAGTTGGAATATTTCAGTAGTGTTTTGTTGTGCTTTACCTTGTCACACTTACATTTTCTTGATTTTTCAAAGTTCATTTTGGATTTCTTTCCTTGAACTGCAAGAGTTGGAATATTTCTGTAATGTTTTATCGTGCTTTACCTTGTCACAGTTACATTCTCTTGATTTTTCAAAGTTCAGTTTGAATTTCTTCCATTGAAATGCAAGAGCTGGAATATTTTAGTATTGTTTTGTTGTGGTTTACCTTGTCACAGTTACATTCTCTTGATTTTTAAAAGTTCATTTTGGAATTTCTTTCATTTAAATGCAAAAGTTGGAATATTTCAGTTGCGTTTTGTTGTACTTTACCTTGTCACAGTGACATTCTCTACATTTTTCAAGTTTCTTTGTGGATTTCTTTCGTTGAAATGTGTTTTGTTGTACTTTACCTTGACACAGTTTCATTTTCTTGATTTTTCAAAATTCATTTAGATTTCTTTTGTTGTAATGCATGATTTTGAGTATTTCAGTAGTGTTTCTATGCGGTTTACCTTGTCACATTTATATTCTCTTTATTTTTCAAAGTTCTTTTTTGATTTCTTTCATTGAAATGCAAGAGTTGGAATATTCCAGTAGTGTTTTTTTGTGGTTTACCTCGTCACATTTATATTATCTTGATTTTTCAAAGTTCATTTTGGATTTCTTTCCTTGAACTGCAAGAGTTGGAATATTTCAATAGTGTTTGTCGTGGTTTACCTTGCAACACTTACATGCTCTTGATTTTTCGAAGTTCATTTTGGATTTCTTTCATTGAAATGCAAGAGTTGGAATATTTCAGTAGTATTTTGTTGTTCTTTACCTTGTCACACTTACATTTTCTTGATTTTTCAAAGTTCATTTTGGATTTCTTTCCTTGAACTGCAAGAGTTAGAATATTTCAGTAGTGTTTTATCGTGCTTTACCTTGTCACAGATACATTCTCTTGATTTTTCAAAGTTCATTGTGGATTTCTTTCATTGAAATGCAACAGCTGGAATATTTCAGTAGTGTTTTGTTGTGGTTTACATTGTCACAGTTACATTCTCTTAATTTTTCAAAGTTCATTTTGAATTTCTTTCATTGAAATGCAAGAGTTGGAATATTTCAGTAGTGTTTTGTTATGCTTTACCTTATCGCTCTTAAATTCCCTTTATTTTTCAAATCTCATTGTGGATTTCATTCATTGAACTGTCTGAGTTGGATTGTGTCAGTAGAGTCTGGCCGTTGTGTACATGATCGGAGATACTTTTTCTTGATTTTTCATCGGTATGTTTGGGTTTATATCATTGAAAGGCAAGAGTTGGATTATTCCAGACTTGTGTCGTCATGGTTTACTTGTCACAGTTATATTTTCGCAATTTTTCAAAATTCATTGCTAATTTCTTTCGTTGAAATGAATAAGATGGAATATTTATTTAGAGCCTCTTCCTCGTTTACCTTTTTAAACATACAATTTCTAAATTTTTCAAACTTCACTTTGAATTTCCTTCGTTTAAATGAAATAGTTTTAATAATACATTTTTATTGTATCACGGTTTACCTTGTAACAGTTACATTCTCTTGATTTTTCAAAGTTCATTTTGAATTTCTTTCGTTGAAATATAAGAGTTGGAATATTTCAGTAGTATTTTGTCGTGGTTTACCTTGTCACAGTTACATTCAATTTATTTTTCAAAGTTCATTTTGATTTTCTTTCGTTGAAATGCAAAAGTTGGAATATTTCAGTAGTGTTTGGTTGTGGTTTACCTTGTCACAGTTACATTTTCTTGATTTTTCAAAGTTCATTTTGAATTTTTTTCGTTGAAATTCAAGAGTTGGAATATTTCATTATTTTGTTGTTGTAGTTTACACTGTCAGACTTACATTCTCTGATTTTCTAAAATTTTATTTGCATTTCCGATTGTTGAATAGAAGGTGTTGGATATCCTCATAAATGTGTTGTCGAGATTTACCATGTCACAAATTCATTCTCATTAGTTTTCATGGATTATTTTGGACTTCTTTCGTTGAAATGCAAGTGTTTGAAGTATTAAGAGCGATTTTGTCTAGGTTTAGTTTGTTACACTTACATTCTCTTGATTTTTCAAAGTTCATTTTGGATTTCTTTCTTTGAAATGCAAGAGTCGGGAATATTTCAGTATTGTTTTGTTGTGCTTTACCTTGTCACAGTCACATTCTCTGGATTTTGCAAAGTTCCCTTTGGATTTCTGTCGTAGAAATACAAGAGTTTGAATATTTCAGTAGTGTTTTGTCGTGGTTTACATTGTCACTGTTACATTCTCTTGATTTTTCAAAGTTCATTTTGGATTTCCTTCATTGAAATGCAAGAGTCGGAAATATTTCAGTAATGTTTTGTCGTGGTTTACCTTGTCACAGATACATTCTCTTGATTTTTCAAAGTTCATTTTGGAATTCTTTCGTTGAAATGCAAGAGTTGGATTATTTCAGTAGTGTTTTGTCATGGTTTACCATGTCACAGTTACATTCTCTTGATTTTTCAAAGTTCATTTTGGATTTCTTTCGTTGAAATGCAAGAGTTGGAATATTTCAGTAGTGTTTTGTCGTGGTTTACATTGTCACAGTTACATTCTCTTGATTTTTCAAAGTTCATTTTGAATTTCTTTCGTTGAAATGCAAGAGTTGGAATATTTCAGTAGTGTTTTGTCGTGGTTTACCTTGTCACAGATACATTCTCTTGATTTTTCTAATTTCATTTTGGATTTCTTTCGTTGAAATACAAGAGTTGGAATATTTCAGTAGTGTTTTGTCATGGTTTACCTTGTCACAATTACATTCTTTTGATTTTTCAAAGTTCATCTTAGATTTCTTTCGTTGAAATTCAAGAGTTGGAATATTTCACTAGTGTTTTGTATCTGGGTTGGTTTTTTACAAGTCCAAGAATTTGTCTTTGTTGGTTTTAATGTCTAATGTGCATGTCTTTATCTGTTTCTATGTCTGAATCTATTTGTTTACATGTCTGGGCTGTTGTTTGGTTAGGTTAGGTTAGCTAAGTTAGGTTAGGTTAGCTAGTAAACATTTCACCATGTTTAAGTTAGGTTAGGTTAACTTATCATGAGCGCTCATGATAAGCTAACTTAACCTAGCTAAAACATGGTACAAAGTCGACATGGGAGGATTTTCCGGCGAGTATGGTTAGGTTAGGTTAGATCAAGTTAGGTTAGGTTAAGTTAGGTTAGGTTAGGTTAGTCTACGTACGCGAGCGTACGTAGGCTAACCTAACCTAACCTAACAAACATGGTACAAAGTTGACAAGGGGGGATTTTCCGGCGAGTATGGTTAGGTTAGGTTAGGCTAGATCAAGTTAGGTTAGGTTAAGTTAGGTTAGGTTAGATCAAGTTAGGATAGGTTAAGTTAGGTTAGGTTAGGTTAGCCTACGTACGTGTGAGTACGTAGGCTAACCTAACTTAACCTAACCTAACTTGATCTAACCTAACCTAACTTAACCTAACCTAACTTGATCTAGCCTAACCTAACGTAACCATACTCGCCAGAAAATCCCCCCATGTCGACTTTGTACCATGTTTGTTAGGTTAGGTTAGGTTCACCTACGTACGCGCGCGTACGTAGGCTAACGTAACCTAACATAACCTAACCTAACTTGATCTAGCCTAACCTAACCTAACCGTACTCGCCGGAAAATCCTCCCATGTCGACTTTGTACCATGTTTTAGTTAGGTTAAGTTAGCTTATCATGAGCGCTCATGTTAGTTAACCTAACCTAACTTAAACATGGAGAAATGTTTACTAGCTAACCTAACCTAACCTATCTTAGCTAACCTAGCCTAACTTAGCTAACCTAACCTAACCAAAAACCTACCCAGACATATAAACAAATAGATTCAGACATAGAAACAGATAAAGACTTGCACTTTAGACATTCAAACCAACAAAGACAAATTCTTGGACTTGTAAGAAACCTACCCAGATACAAAACATTAGTGAAATATTCCAACACTTGTATTTCAACGAAATAAATCTAAAATAAACCTAGAAAATCAAGAGAATGTAACCGTGACAAGGTAAACCAAGACAAAACACTACTGAAATATTCCAGTTCTTGCATTTCAACAAAATAAATCCAAAAATGAACATTTAAAAATCAAGGGAATATAACAGTGACTAGATAAAACACCACAAAACCCTACTGAAATATTCCAACTCTTGTATTTCCACGAAAGAAATCTAAAACGATCTTTGAAAAATCAAGAGAATGTAAATGTGACAAGGTAAACTACGACAAAACATTACTGAAATAATCCGACTGTTACATTTAAACGTGAGAAATTTAAAATGAATTTCGAAAAATTAAGAGACTGTAACTCTGACAAGATAAACCATGACAAAACACTACTGAAATATTTCCGATTCTTGCATTTCAACTAAAGAAATAAAAAATGAACTTTGAAAAATAAAGAGAATGTAACTGTGACTAGGTAAACCACAACAAAACACTACTGAAATATTCAAACTCTTTCATTTCAATGAAAGAAATCCAAAATGAACTTTCAAAAATCAAGAAAATGTAAGTGTGACAAGGTAAACCACGACAAAACACTACTGAAATATTCCAGCTCTTGCATTTCAACGAAAGAAATTCAAAATGAACTTTGAAAAATTAAGAGAATGTAACTGTGACAATGTAAACCACAACAAAAGACTCTTGAAATATTCCAACAATTGCATTTCAAAGAAAGAAATTCAAAATGAACTTTGAAAAATCAAGAGAATGTAACTGTGACAAAGTAAACCACGACATAACACTACTGAAATATTCCAACTCTTGCATTTCAATGAAAGAAATTAAAAATGAACTTTGAAAAATCAAGAGAATGTAACTGTGACAAGGTAAACCAGTACAAAAAACTACTGAAATATTCCAACTCTTGCATTTCACGAAAGAAATTCAAAATGAACTTTGAAAAATAAAGATAATTTAACTGTAAAGAGGTAAACGATAATGAAGCAATACTGAATCAATCCGAAATTCGCAAGTCAACGTCTCACATCGGAGATTAAATTTGAAAAAATCGTGAGACTGTATTAGCTAATTTGTGCGCCACGACGAACAGGACCAGAAATATTCCAACTCTTAAATTAGACCTTAAAAATTATAGAGACTGTAGCTGTGACATGGTAAACAATGAAAACACACTACTGAAATATTCCAACTCTTGCATTTCAACGAAAGAAATCCAAAATTAAATTTAAAAAATCAAGAGAATGTAACTGACATGGTAAATCACAACAAAACACTACTGAAATATTCCAACTCTTGCATTTCAATGAAACAAATCCAAAATGAACTTTGAAAACTCAAGAGAATGTATCTGTGATAAGATACACCACGACAAAACACTACTTAAATTATCAAAATATTGCATTTCAATTAAATACACTCAAAATTAACTTTTAAATATCAAGATAATATTAATGTGACAAGGTCAGCCACAACAAAACACTACTGAAATATTCCAACTCTTGCATTTCAAAGAAAGAAATCCACAAAGAACTTTGAAAAATTGAGAGAATGTAACTGTGACAAGGTAAACCACGACAAAAAACTAGTGGAATATTCCAGCTCTTGCATTTCAACGAAAGAAATTCAAAATGAACTTCGAAAAATTAAAAGAATGTAACTGTGACAATGTAAACCACAAAAAAACACTACTGAAATATTCCAGCACTTGAATTTCAATGAAATAAATTCACAATTAACTTTCAAAAATCAAGAGAATGTAACAGTGACTAGGTAAAGCAATATAAAACACTTCTGAAATATTCCAACTCTTGTAGTTCAAGGAAGGAAATACAAAATAAACTTTGAAAAATCAAAAGAATGTAAGCGCGACAAAGCAAAGCCCCAACAAACCACTACTGAAATATTTAAACTCTTGCATTTCAATGAAAGAAATCCAAAATGAGTTTTGAAAAATCAAAAGAACGTTACTGTGACAAGGTAAAGCAAAACAAAACAGTTGTGAAATATTCTAACTCTTGAATTTTAACAACAAAATTGTAAAGGAACTTAGAAAAATCAAGAAACTTTAAATGTGGGAAGGTAAAGCGCAACAAAACACATTTCAACGAAAGAAAGCCGCAATAAACTTTGAAAAATCGAGAGGATCTCACTGTGACAAGGTAAAGCACAACAAAACACTACTGAAATATTCCAACTCTTGCATTTCACGAAAGAAATTCAAAATGAACTTTGAAAAATCAAGAGAATGTAACTGTGACATTGTAAACCACGACAAAACACTACTGCAATATTCAAACTCTTGCATTTCAATGAAAGAAATTTCAAAATGAACTTTGAAAAATCAAAAGAATGTAACTGTGACAAGGTAAACCACGACGAAACACTACTGAAATAGTCCAAGTCTTGCATTTCATGAAATAAATTCAAATTGAAATTTTAAAACTCAAGATAATATAAATGTGAAAAGGCAAGCCATGAAAAAAACCTACTAAAAAATTTCCGACTCTTGCATTTAAGCAAAATAAATTCAAAAAAAACTTTGAAAATTCCATTGAATGTAGCTTGGACAAGGTGAACCACTACAAAACACTACTGAAATATTCCAACGCTTGCATTTCAATGAAAGAAATCCAAAATGAACTTTCAAAAATCAAGAAAATGTAAGTGTGACAAGGTAAACCACGACAAAACACTACTGAAATATTCCAGCTCTTGCATTTCAACGAAAGAAATTCAAAATGAACTTTGAAAAATTATGAGAATGCAACTGTGACAATGTAAACCACAACAAAAGACTCTTGAAATATTCCAACAATTGCATTTCAATGAAAGAAATCCAAAATGAACTTTGAAACATCAAGAGAATGTAACTGTGACAAAGTAAACCACTACATAACACTACTGAAATACTCCAACTCTTGCATTTAAACGAAAGAAATTTAAAATGAACTTTGAAAAATAATGAGAATGTAAATGTGACGAGGTAAACCATTACATAACACTACTGAAATATTTCAAATCTTGAATTTCAGGAAAGAAATCCAAAATGATATTTTAAAAAACAATATATTTTAAGTATGAAACGTTAAACGACGACAAAAAATTGCCGAAATGTTTCATTTCTAGCATATCCATGAAAGAAATTCAAAAATGACTTTGCAAAATCGCGATAATTAAACTATGATAATGTTAAGCACAACAAAAAACTAACTAAATATTCCAACTCTTAAAATTAACTTTTAAATATCAAAACAATGTAGCTGTGACATGGTAAACAATGAAAAAACACTACTGAAATATTCCAACTCTTGCATTTCAATGAAAGAAATTCCAAAATGAACTTTAAAAAATCAAGAGAATGTAACTGACATGGTAAACCACAACAAAACACTACTGAAATATTCCAACTCTTGCATTTCAATGAAACAAATCCACAATGAACTTTGAAAAATCAAGAAAATGTAACTGTGACAAGGTAAACCATTTCAAAAACACTACTTAAATAATTCAACACTTGCATTTAAATTAAAGTCATTAACAATGAACTTTGAAAAATCAAGAAAATGTAACTGTGACAATGTAAGCCAAAACAAAACACTACCGAAATATTCCAGCTCTTGCATTTCAAAGAAAGAAATACACAATGAACTTTGAAAAATAAAGAGAATGTAACTGTGACAAGGTAAACCACGACGAAACACTAGTGGAATATTCCAACTCTTGCATTTCAACGATAGAAATTCAAAATGAACTTTGAAAGATTAAGAGAATGTAACTGTGACAATGTAAACCACAACAAAACACTACTGAAATATTCCAGCTCTTGCATTTCAATGAAAGAAATTCAAAATGAACTTTCAAAAATTAAGAGAATGTAACTGTGACTAGGTAAAGCACGATAAAACACTACTGAAATATTCCAACTCTTGCAGTTCAAGGAAAGAAATCCAAAATGAACTTTGAAAAATCAAGAGAATGTAACTGTGACAAGGCAAAGCCCCAACAAACCACTACTGAAATATTCCAACTCTTGCATTACAATGAATGAAATCCAAAATGAATTTCGAAAAATCAAAAGACCGTTACTGTGACAAGGTAAAGCAATATAAAACAGTAGTAAAATATTCTAACTCTTGCATTTTAACAAAAAAATTCTAAAGGAACTTAGAAAAATCAAGACAATGTAACTGTGTGAAGGTAAAGCGCAACAAAACACATTTCAACGAAAGAAATCCACAATGAACTTTGAAAAATCGAGAGAATGTCACTGTGACAAAGTAAAGCACGACAAAACACTACTGAAATATTCCAACTCTTGCATTTCACGACAGAAATTCAAAATGAACTTTGAAAAATCAAGAGAATGTAACTGTGACATGGTAAACCACGACAAAACACCACTGCAATATTCAAAAACTTGCATTACAACGAAGAAATTTCAAAATTAACTTTTTAAAAGCAAAAAACTGTAACATTTAAAAGGTAAACAACGACAAAACAATACTTAAGTATTCAGAGCCTTGCACTTCACGAAAGAAATTCAAATGAACTTTTCCGAATGTAGGAAAGGTAACTATGACACGATCAACAGCAAAAAAACGACTTATCAACGAAAGATATTCAAAATGAACCTTGAAATATCGAGAAACTATCACTTTGACAAGGTAAACCACTATAAAACACTACTGAAATTATCAAAATAGTTCATTTCACGACAGAAATCCAAAATAAACTTTGAAAAATCTATAGACTGTAACTGTGACATTGTAAAGCACAAAAAAACACTACTGAAATATTCCAACTCTTGCATTTCAACGAAAGAAATTCCGAAATTAAATATGAAAAATCAAGAGAATGTAACTTGGGCAAGGTAAACCACGACGAAACAATACTTAAATATTCCAGCTCTTGTATTTCACGAAAGAAGTTCAAAAAGAACATTGAAAAATCAAGAAAATGTAACTGTGACAAGATAAACCAAAACAAAACACTACTGAAATATTCCAACTCTTGCATTTCAATGAAAGAAATCCAAAATGAACGTTGAAAAATAAAGAGAATGTAACTGCGACAAGTTAAACCACGACGAAACACTACTGAAATATTCCAACTCTTGCATTTCAATGAAAGAAATCCACAATGAACTTTGAAAAATTAAGAAAATGTAACTGTGACAAGGTAAACCACGACAAAACACTACTGAAATATTCCAACTCTTGCATTTCAGCGAAAGAAATTCAAAATGAACTTTGTGTAATTAAGAGAATGTAACTGTGACAATTTAAACCACAACAAAACACTACTGAAATATTCCAACTCTTGCATTTCAATGAAAGAAATTCAAAATGAACTTTGAAAAATCGAGAGAATGTAACTGTGACATTGTAAAGCAAAATAAAATAGTAGTAAAATATTCTAACTCTTTCATTTTAACAAAAGAATTGTAAAGGAATTTAAAAAAATAAAGAAAATTTAACTGTGGGAAAGTACAGTGCAATAAAACACCTTTTAGGGAAAGAGATTCAAAATGAACTTTAAAAAATCGAGAGAATGTCACTGTGACAAGGTAAAGCACAACAAAACACTTCTGAAATATTCCAACTCTTGCATTTCAATGAAAGAAATTTCAAAATGAACTTTGAAAAATCAAGAGAATGTAACTTTGACAAGGTAAACCACGACAAAACACTACTGATATATTCCAACTCTTGCATTTCACGAAAGAAATTCAAAATGAACTTTGAAAAATCAAGAGAATGTAATTGTGACATGGTAAACCACGACAAAACACTACTGAAATATTCAAACTCTTGCATTACAATGAAAGAAATTTCAAAATAAACTTTGAAAAATCAAGAGAATGTAACTGTGACAAAGTAAACCACGACGAAACACTACTGAAATATTCCAACTCTTGCATTTCACGAAAGAAATTCAAAATGAACTTCTAAAAATCAAGAAAATGTAACTGTGTCAAGGTAAAGCACAACAAAACACATTTTAAGGAAATAAATCCAAAAGTAGCTTTAAAAAATCAATAGAATGTAACTCTGACAAGGTAAACCATGACGAAACACTCCTGAAATAGTCCAACTCTTGCATTTCACGATAGAAATTCAAAATGAACTTTTAAATATCAAGAGAATATAACTGTGACAAATTAAACCACGACAAAACACTACTGAAATATTCCAACTCTTGCATTTCAACGAAAGAAAACCAAAATGAACTTTGAAAAATCAAGAGAATGTAACTGTGACAAAGTAAACCACGACAAAAAAATACTTAAATATTCCAACTATTGAATTTCAAGAAAGAAATCCAAAAAGAACTTTGAAAAATCAAGAAAATGTAACTGTGACAAGGTAAACCACAACAAAACTCTACTGAAACATTCCAGCTCTTGCACTGCAATGAAAGAAATTCACAATGAACTTTGAAAATCAAGATAAGATAACTGTGATAAGGAAAACCACAACAAAACACTACTGAAATAATCCAACTCTTGCATTTCAATGAAAGAAATCCACAATGAACTTCGAAAAATCAAAAAAATGTAACTGTGAAAACGTAAACCACAACAAAACACTACTGAAATATTCCAACTCTTGCATTTCAATGAAAGAAATCCACAATGACTTTGAAAAATCAAGAAAATGTAACTGTGACAAGGTAAACCACAACAAAACACTACTGAAATATTCAAACTCTTACATTTCAATTAAAGAAATCCACAATGAACTTTGAAAAATTAAGAGAATGTAACTGTGACAAGGTAAACTATGACAAAACACTACTGAAATATTCCAACTCTTGCATTTCAGCGAAAGAAATTCAAAATGAACTTTGTCTAATTAAGAGAATGTAACTGTGACAAGTTAAACAACTACAAAACACTACTTAAATATTCCAACTCTTGCGTTTAAACGAAATAAAATCAAAATGAACTTTGAAAAATCGATAGAATGTAACTTTGACAAAATAAAGCACAACAAAACACTACTGAAATATTCTAACTCTTGCATTTTCACGAAATAAATCCAAAATAAAATTTGAAAAATCAAGAGAATGTAACTGTGACAAGGTAAACCACGACAAAAACACTACTGAAATATTCCAACTCGTGCATTTCAACGAAAGAAATCGAAAATGAACTTTGAAAAATCAAGAAAATGTAACTGTGAAATGGTAAACCACGATAAAACCATTACTGAAATAATCTAACTCTTGCATTTCAGTGAAAGATATTCAAAATGAACTTTGAAAAATCGATAGAATGTAACTGTGACACGGTAAACCACGACAAAACACTACTGAAATATTCCAACTCTTGCATTTCAATGAAAGAAATTCAATATGAACTTTGAAGAATTAAGAGAATGTAACTGTGACAAAGTAAACCACGACATAACACTACTCAAATATTCCAACTCTTGCATTTCAACGAAACAACTACTGAAATATTCCACCTGTCCTAGTCGATTACGTCATTCTATGCCCATATATGGACTCCCGTCACGACCTCCTGATAGGGTTCTACCGATTATGTAATCAATTTCTCAGACATCCAATTGTCCTAGTCGATTACGTCATTCTATGCCAATATATGGACTCCCGTCATAAGCTCCTGATAGGATTCTACCGATTATGTAATCAATTTCTCAGAAATCCAATTGTCCTAGTCGATTACGTCATTCTATGCCCATATATGGACTCCCGTCATAAGCTCCTAATAGGATTCTACCGATTATGTAATCAATTTCTCAGAAATTCATTTGTCCTAGTCGAATACGTCATTCTATGCCCATATATGGACTCCCGTCACGACCTCCTGATATGGGTTCTACCGATTATGTAATCAATTTCTCAGAAATCCATTTGTCCTAGTCGATTACGTCATTCTATGCCCATATAAGGACTCCCGTCACGACATCCTGATAGGGTTCTACCGATTATGTATTCAATTTCTCAGAAATTCTCTCCCTTCGATTACACAATCAATTTCTCGGAAATCCCCTCCCCTCTAGGGATTCTATGCCCATATATGGAGTCCCGAGTAGTATAGCTATAATATAAGAGAGAAGACAGGTACCCATTGTAGCTATAATATAAGAGAGAAGACAGGTACCCAATGTAGCTATAATATAAGAGAGAAGACAGGTACCCAATGTAGCTATAATATAAGAGAGAAGACAGGTACCCAATGTAGCTATAATATAAGGTAGCAGAGTGTCTCCCGCCATACAAGCAGACAGTTTAATGACCGGATTCAACTACCATGAGAAATTCGTGCTGATCTCTGTTCAAAGTGTGTGATGTTTTCATGGTAGTGATTCGTTCACTCTGACATTGAGCGTGGATATAAAAAAAGTTTAAAAAAGTTAAAAAAATGTTAAAAAAAAGTTAAAAAAAAAAGTTTAAAAAAATTTAAAAAAAGTAAAAAAAAAGTTAAAAAAAAAGTTAAAAAAAAGTTTACAAAAAAAATTGTCAGAGAAACTATTTAAAAAAAACTTGTTTCACGAAGAGAAAAAATAAATATGCAACAAATTTCAGGAATAAAAAATCAGCACGCAACAAGTAAATTGATTTTTTTTCTACCTAGTGAAACTAATTTTGTTCTTGGAATCTGAATTTTTTTTTTTTTTCTAATATATTTATCTGTAAAACTATCACATTGTTCTAAAAGACACAATTTCCTAGATATATAAAAAAAAGGTTTTTTATTGAAATATTGGATATAAATCTATATATTCTATCATTTTTATTACTTTGACATCATCATCATCATCATCATCAACAACTGCTGATCTCTCTATGCTGACATCTTTGTTCCGTCGTTTAGCGGGGGGAGGAGAAACTCCATACTACCACCATCGATATGTATTTCTTCAATCATTCGTCTTTTAGTGGGTGGGGGGTTAAACTCCATTCTATCTTCATCCTCCACCAGGTCTACTGTTTCTAGATTTTTCAACTTTTTCTCCCCCCGGTCCACAGAATTTCCTACACTTGATAATGTTATATCCTCCTCTTCAGTTAATGACATTTCTCTCCATTGGCTACAATCAAAGATTGATTGTACCTCCTGAAACTTAAAAATAAAATATGAGGATCATGTTAGTAAAGTTAAATGAATGTAAACCCTTTCTATGCATGTATGATTCGGACAGCTAATTTACTCGAATTTCTAAAGTTTAGAATATCCTGAAACCTAGATCTCGGAAGCTTATTATGATATTTGATTTTAATTATTAAGCAATTTCAATCAAGTAAAAGAGAATTTTCAAAGCAAAAGAAGATATTTAACTGGAATCTCCTGAAACCTAGATCTCAGAAGCCTTTTATATTATATTTTTTTATTATTAAGCAATTTCAGTCAAATAAATGAGAATATTCAAAGAAAAAAAAGACATTTAACTGGAATCTCCTGAAACCTAGATGTCAGAAATCTTTTATATTATATTTTATCATTATTAAGCAATTTCAGTTAAATAAATGAGAATATCCAAAGAAAAAGAAGACAATTAACGGGAATCTCCCGGAACCTAGATCTTGAAATCTTATTATGTTATTTTTTTTTTATTATTAAGGAATTTCAGTAAAATAAAAGAGAATTCTCAAAGAAAAAGAAGACGTTTAACTGGAATCTCCTGAAACCTAGATCTCGGAAGCTTATTATGTTATTTTCTATTATTATTATGCAATTTCAATAAGAAAAACGAGAATATTCAAAGAAAAAGAAGACAGTTAACTGGAATCTCCTGAAGCCTAGATATCGGAAGCTTTTTTATGTTATTTTATATTATTATTGAACAATTTCAATCAAATAAAAGAGAATATTCAAAGAAAAAGAAGACAGTTAACTGGAATCTCCTAAAGCCTAGATATCGGAAGCTTTTTAATTGAATCTCCTGAAACCTAGATGTCGGAAGCTTATTATTTTTTTTTTTATTATTAAGCAATTTAAATAAATTAAAGATAATTTTCAATGAAAAAGAAGACATTTAACTGGAATCTCCTGAAACCTAGATCTCAGAAGCTTATTATTTTATTTTTATTATTATTAAGCAATTTAAGTCAAATAAATGAGAAGATTCAAAGAAAAAGAAGACAGTTAAATTGAATCTCCTGAAACCTAGATCTCAGAAGCTTTTTATATTTTATTTTATTTTTATTAAGCAATTTCAGTCAAAAAAATGAAAATATTCAAAGAAAAAGAAGACAGTTAACTGGAATCTCCTGAAGCCGAGATATCGAAGCATTGTTATGTTATTTTTTTTATTATTTAGCAATTTCAGTCATATAAACGAGAATTTTAAAAGAAAAAGAAGACAGTTAACTGGAATCTCCTAAATCCTAGATATCGGAAGTTTTTTAATAGAATCTCCTGAAACCTAGATGTCGGAAGCTTATTATATTTTTTTTTATTCTTAGTAAGCAATTTAAATAAATTAAAGAGAATTTTCAAAGAAAAAGAAGACATTTAACCGGAATCTCCTGATTCCTAGATATCAAAAGCCTTTTATATTATATTTTATTATTATTAAGCAATTTCTGTCAAATAAATGAGAATATTCAAAGAAAAAGAAGACATTTAACTGGAATCTCCTAAAGCCTAGATATCGGAAGCTTTTTAATGGAATCTCCTGAAACCTAGATGTCGGAAGCTTATTATACTTTTTTTTATTCTTAGTAAGCAATTTAAATAAATTAAAGAGAATTTTCAAAGAAAAAGAAGACATTTAACCGGAATCTCCTGATTCCTAGATCTCGAAAGCCTTTTATATTATATCTTATTATTATTAAGCAATTTCAGTCAAATAAATGAGAATATTCAAAGAAATAGAAGACATTTAACTGGAATCTCCTGAAACCTAGATCTTGGAAGCTTATTATGTTATTTTTTTATTATTAAGCAATGTCAATCAAATAAAAGAGAATTTTCAAAGAAAAAGAAGACACTTAACTGGAATCTCCTGAAACCTAGATCTCAGAAGCTTATTATTTTTTTTTTTATTATTATTAAGCAATTTCAGTCAAATAAATGAGAATTTTCAAAGAAAAAGAATACAGTTAACTGGAATCTCCTGAAACCTAGATTTCAGAAGCTTTTATATTATATTTTATTATTATTAAGCAATTTCAGTCAAACAAATGAGAATATTCAAAGAAAAAGAAGACATTTAACTGGAATCTCCTAAAACCTAGATCTCAGAAGCCTTTTATATAATATTTTATTATTATTAAGCAATTTCTGTCAAATAAAAGAGAATTTTCAAAGAAAAAGAAGATATTTAACTGGAATCTCTTGAAACCTAGATCTCAGAAGCCTTTTATATTATATTTTTTTATTATTAAGCAATTTCAGTCAAACAAATGAGAATATTCAAAGAAAAAGAAGACATTTATCTGGAATCTCCTGAAACCAGATCTCAGAAGTATAATTATATTATATTTTATTATTATTAAGCAATTTCAGTCAAATAAATGAGAATATTCAAAGAAAAAGAAGACATTTAACTGGAATCTCCTGAAACCTAGATCTCGGAAGCCTGCTATATTATATTTTATTATTATTAAGCAATATCTGTCAAATACATGAGAATATTCAAAGAAAAAGAAGACATTTAACTAGAATCTCCTGAAACCTAGATCTCAGAAGCCTTTTATATTATATTTTATTATTATTAAACAATTTCAGTCAAATAAATGAGAATATTCAAAGAAAAAGAAGACACTTAACTGGAATCTCCTGAAACCTAGATCTCGGAAGCTTATTATATTATTTTTTATTATTATTAAGCAATTTCAGTCAAATAAATGAAAATATTCAAAGAAAAAGAAGACAGTTAACTGGAATCTCCTGAAGCCTAGATATTCTTCTCATCAAAAGATCATTTAATAACAGAGAGAGCTACTTACAATTGGAACGTTACCTGTTTCAGAGTCCATATTGAAACTGTTATAATTATACCGTTCATATCGTAGCTTTATACGAATTGTTTTAATTCTAAAAGTCATGTTAATATAAATAAATAAAATGTGTGAGAGACTAACAACCTATTATGATGATTTTCACAATTAACAATGATTTTCTACGGATCCAAGCTAATCAGGTGTATAACGATAAAAAAAAAACAGTTTCGCCTATTGTATCATATACGAAACGGATATCATTTTGACTTGCAACGCATAATATCATCACCCGTGGGTGGGGATAGGTTCAACGCTAAAACCTGTAGAAAGTGACATGATGAAGGGAACATCTATTTTGTAGGACCCCCCCCCCCACCCCAGGTGGGTGGGGGTGGGGGGGGGGTGAGACCCCCCCCCAAAGAAAGGCTTCTGAGATCTAGGTTTCAGGAGATTCCAGTTAACTGTCTTCTTTTTCTTTGAATATTCTCATTTATTTGACTGAAATTGCTTAATAATAATAAAAAATGAAATAATAAGCTTCTGAGATCTAGGTTTCAGGAGATTCCAGTTAAGTGTCTTCTTTTTTTTGAAAATTCTCTTTTATTTGATTGAAATTGCTTAATAATAAAAAAAAATAACATAATAAGCTTCCGAGATCTAGGTTTCAGGAGATTCCAGTTAAATGTCTTCTATTTCTTTGAATATTCTCATTTATTTGACTGAAATTGGTTAATAATAATAAAAAATGAAATAATAAGCTTCTGAGATCTAGGTTTCAGGAGATTCCAGTTAAATGTCTTCTTTTTTTGAATATTCTCATTTATTTGACTGAAATTGCTTAATAATAATAAAATATAATATAAAAGGCTTTCGAGATCTAGGTTTCAGGAGATTCCAGTTAAACGTCTTTTTTTTCTTTGAATATTCTCATTTATTTGACTGAAATTGCTTAATAATAATAAGATATAATATAAAAGGCTTCTGAGATCTAGGTTTCAGGAGATTCCAGTTAAATGTCTTCTTTTTCTTTGAAAATTCTCTTTAATTTATTTAAATTACTTAATAATAATAATAAAAAAAACATAATAAGCTTCCGACATCTAAGTTTCAGGAGATTCCATAAAAAAGCTTCCGATATCATGGTTTTGGTTTATTTCTTATAGCTGTCTTCTTTTTTCTTTGAAAGTTTTTTTTTGTATGACCTAAACCTCTTAATAATAATAAAAAATAACATACAACATACGCTGATATCAAGGCCCCAGTATAATTTCAATAACTGTCTTCTTTTTTCTTTGAAAGTTATCATTTATTTGATTAAAATTGTATAATAATAATAGAAAATAACGTAAAAAGCTTCCGAGATCTAGGTTTCAGTAGATTCCAGTTAAATGTCTTCTTTTTCTTTGAAAATTCTCTTTTATTTGTTTGAAATTGCTTAATAATAAAAAAAAATAACATAATAAGCTTCCGATATCTAGGTTTCAGGAGATTCCAGTTAAATGTCTTCTTTTTCTTTGAATATTCTCATTTATTTGACTGAAATTGCTTAAAAATAATAAAATGTAATATAAAAGGCTTCCGAAATCTAGGTTTCAGGAAATTCCAGTTAAATGTCTTCTTTTTCTTTGAATATTCTCATTTATTTGACTGAAATTGCTTAATAATAATAAAATATAATATAAAAGGCTTCTGAGATCTAGGTTTCAGGAGATTCCAGTTAAATATATTTTTATTCGTTGAAAATTCTGTTTTATTTGACAGAAATTGCTTAATAATAATAAAATATAATATAAAAGGCTTCTGATATCTAGGTTTCAGGAGATTCCAGTTAAATGTCTTCTTTTTCTTTGAATATTCTCATTTATTTGACTGAACTTGCTTAATAATAATAAAATATAATATAAAAGGCTTCTGAGATCTAGGTTTCAGGAGATTCCAGTTAACTGTCTTCTTTTTCTTTGAATATTCTCATTTATTTGACTGAAATTGCTTAATAATAATAAAAAATAAAATAATAAGCTTCCGAGATCTAGGTTTCAGGAGATTCCTGTTAAGTGTCTTCTTTTTCTTTGAAAATTTTCTTTTATTTGATTGAAATTGCTTAATAATAAAAAAAAATAACATAATCAGCTTCCGAGATCTAGGTTTCAGCAGATTCCAGTTAAATGTCTTCTATTTCTTTGAATATTCTCTTTTGTTTGACTGAAATTGAGTAATAATGATAAAATATACTATAAAAGGCTTCCGAGATCTAGGGTTCAGGAGATTCCTTTTAAATGTCTTCTTTTTCTTTGAATATTCTCATTAATTTTACTGAAATTGCTTAATAATAAAAAACTATAATATAAAAGGTTTCTGAGATCTAGGAATCAGGAGATTCCGGTTAGATGTATTCTTTTTCTTTGAAAATTCTCTTTAATTTATTTAAATTGCTTAATAAGAATAAAAAAAATATAATAAGCTTCCAACATCTAAGTTTCAGGAGATTCCATTAAAAAACTTCCAATATCTAGGCTTTAGGAGATTCCAGTTAACTGTCTTCTTTTTCTTTGAATATTCTCATTTATATGATTGAAATTGCTAAATAATGATAAAAAGCAACATAAAAATGCTTCGATATCTAGGCTTAAGGAAATTCCATTTAACTGTCTTCTTTTTCTTTGAATATTCTCATTTATTTGACTGAAATTGCTTAATAATAATAAAAAATAACATAATAAGCTTCCTAGATCTAGGTTTCAGGAGATTCCAGTTAAATGTCTTCTTTTTCTTTAAAATTCTCTTTTAATTGATTGAAATCGCCCAGTAATAAAAAAATATAATATAAAAGGCTTCTGAGATATAGGCTTCAGGAGATTCCAGTTAACTGTCTTCTTTTTCTTTGAATAGTTTCATTTATTTGACTGAAATTGCTTAATAGTAATAAAAAATAAAATAATAAGCTTCCGAGATCTAGGTTTCAGGAGATTCCTGTTAAATATCTTCTTTTTCTTTGAATATTCTCTTTTATTTGATTGAAATTGTTTAATAATAAACAAAATAACATAATAAACTTCCGAGATCTAGGTTTCAGGAGATTCCAATTAAATGTCTTCTATTTCTTTGAATGTTCTCATTTATTTGACTGAAATTGCTTAATAATAATAAAATATAATATAAAAGGCTTTCGAGATCTAGGTTTCAGGAGATTCCAGTTAAATGTCTTCTTTTTCTTTGAATAATCTCATTTATTTGACTGAAATTGCTTAATAATAATAAAATATAATATAAAAGGCTTCTGAGATCTAGGAATCAGGAGATTCCGGTTAAATGTCTTATTTTTCTTTGAAAATTCTCTTTAATTTATTTAAATTGCTTAATAAGAATAAAAAAAACATAATAAGCTTCCGACATCTAGGTTTCAGGAGATTCCATTAAAAAACTTCTGATATCTAGGATTCAGGAGATTCCAGTTAAATGTCTTCTTTTTCTTTGAAAATTCTCTTTTATTTGATTGAAATTGCTTAATAATAAAAAAAATAGCATAATAAGCTTCCGAGATTTAGGTTTCAGGAGATTCCCGTTAAATGTCTTCCTTTTTTTTGAATATTCTCATTTATTTGATTGAAATTGCTTAATAATAATAAAATATAATATAAAAGGCTTCTGAGATGTAGGTTTCAGGAGATTCCAGTTAAATGTCTTCTTTTTCTTTGAATATTCTCATTTGTTTGACTTAAATTGCTTAATAATAATAAAAATAAAATAATAAGCTTCCGAGATCTAGGTTTCAGGAGATTCCAGTTAAATGTCTTCTTTGTCTTTGAAAATTCTCTTTAATTTATTTAAATTGCTTCTAATAAAAAAAACATAATAAGCTTCCGACATCTAGGTTTCAGGAGATTCCATTAAAAAATTTCCGGTATCTAGGCTTCAGGAGATTCCAGATAACTGTCTTCTTTTTCTTTGAATATTCTCGTTTATTTGCTTGAAATTGCTTAATAATAATAAAAAATAACATAAAAAAGCTTCCGATATCTAGGATTCAGGAGATTTCAGTTAACTATCTTCTTTTTCTTTGAAAATTCTCTTTTATTTGATTGAAATTGCATAATAATAATAGAAAATAACATAATAAGCTTCCGAGATCTAGGTTTCAGTAGATTCCAGTTAAATGTCTTCTTTTTCTTTGAAAATTCTCTTTTATTTGATTGAAATTGCTTAATAAAAAAAATAACATAATAAGCTTCCGAGATCTAGGTTCCAGGAGATTCCAGTTAAATGTCTTCTTTTTCTTTGAATATTCTCATTTATTTGACTGAAATTGCTTAATAATAATAAAATATAATAGGCTTCTGAGATCTGGTTTCTGGAGATTCCAGTTAAATGTCTTCTTTTTCTTTGAATATTCTCATTTGTTTGACTGAAATTGCTTAATAATAATAAAATATAATATAAAAGGCTTTTGAGATCTAGGTTTCAGGAGATTCCAGTTAACTGTCTTCTTATTCTTTCAATATTCTCATTTATTTGACTGAAATCGCTTAATAATGATAAAAAATAAAATAATAAGCTTCTGAGATCTAGGTTTCAGGAGATTCCAGTTAAGTGTCGTCTTTTTCTTTGAAAATTCTCTTTTATTTGATTGAAATTGCTTAAAAAAAAAATAATTAACATAATAAGCTTCCGAGATCTAGGTTTCAGGAGATTCCATTTAAATGTCTTCTATTTCTTTGAATATTCTCATTTATTTGACTGAAATTGCTTAATAATAATAAAATATAATATAAAAGGCTTTCGAGATCTAGGTTTCAGGAGATTCCAGTTAAATGTCTTCTTTTTCTTTGAATAATCTCATTTGTTTGACTGAAATTGCTTAATATTAATAAAATATAATATAAAAGGATTCTGAGATCTAGGAATCAGGAGATTCCAGTTAAATGTCTTCTTTTTCTTTGAAAATTCTCTTTAATTTATTTAAATTGCTTAATAAGAATAAAAAAAACATAATAAGCTTCTGACATCTAGGTTTCAGGAGATTCCATTAAAAAGCTTCCAATATCTAGGCTTCAGGAGATTCCAGTTAAATGTCTTCTTTTTCTTTGAATATTCTCATTTATTTGACTGAAATTGCTTAATAATAATAAAATATAATATAAAAATGCTTCGATATCTAGGCTTCAGGATATTCCAGTTAACTGTCCTCTTTTTCTTTGAATATTCTCATTTATTTGACTGAAATTGCTTAATAATAATAAAAAATCACATTACAAGCTTCCAAGATCTAGATTTCAGGAGATTCCAGTTAACTGTCTTCTTTTTCTTTGAAAATTCTCTATTATTTGACTGAACTTGCTTAATAATAATAAAATATAATATAAACGGCTTCTGAGATCTAGGCTTCAGGAGATTCCATTTCACTTTCTTCTTTTTCTTTGAATATTCTCATTTTTTTCACTGATATTGCTTAACAATAATATAAAATCAAATTACAAGCTTCAATGTTCTAGGTTTCGGGAGATACCAGTTAACTGTCTTAGTTTTCTTCGAACGTCCTCATTTATTTGACTGAAATTTCTTAATAATAATAAAATATAATATAAAAGGCTTCCGATATCTAGGATTCAGGAGATTCCAGTTAAAAGTCTTCTTTTTCTTTGAAAATTCTCGTTTATTTGATTGAAATTGCTTAATAGTAATAAAAAATAACATAAGAAAGCTTCCGATATCTAGGCTTCAGGAGATTCCAGTTAACTGTCTTCTTTTTCTTTGAATATTCTCGTTTATTTGATTGAAATTGCATAATAATAATAGAAAATAACATAATAAGCCTCCGAGATCTAGGTTTCAGTAGATTCCAGTTAAATGTTTTCTTTTTCTTTGAAAATTCTCTTTAATTTATTTAATTTGCTTAATAATAATAAAAAAAAACATAATAAGCTTCCGACATCTAGGTTTCAGGAGATTCCATTAAAAAACTTCCGATATCTAGGCTTCAGGAGATTCCAGTTAACTGTCTTCTTTTTCTTTGAATATTCTCGTTTATTTGATTGAAATTGCTTAATAATAATATAAAATAACATAAAAAAGCTTCCGATATCTAGGCTTCAGGAGATTCCAGTTAACTGTCTTCTTTTTCTTTGAATATTCTCGTTTTTCTTATTGAAATTGCATAATAATAATAGAAAATAACATAATAAGCTTCCGAGATCTAGGTTTCTGTAGATTCCAGTTAAATGTCTTCTTTTTCTTTGAAAATTCTCTTTTATTTGATTGAAATTGCTCAATAATAAAAAAAAATAACATAATAAGCTTATGAGATCTAGGTTCCAGGAGATTCCAGTTAAATGTCTTCTTTTTCTTTGAAAATTCTCTTTTATTTGACTGAAATTTCTTAATAATAATAAAATATAATATAATAGGCTTCTGAGATCTGGTTTCTGGAGATTCCAGTTAAATGTCTTCTTTTTCTTTGAATATTCTCATTTGTTTGACTGAAATTGCTTAATAATAATAAAATATAATATAAGAGGCTTTTGAGATCTAGGTTTCAGGAGATTCCAGTTAACTGTCTTCTTATTCTTTCAATATTCTCATTTATTTGACTGAAATTGCTTAATAATTATAAAAAATAAAATAACAAGCTTCTGAGATCTAGGTTTCAGGAGATTCCAGTTAAGTGTCTTCTTTTTCTTTGAAAATTCTCTTTTATTTGATTGAAATTGCTTAATAATAAAAAAAAAATTAACATAATAAGCTTCCGAGATCTAGGTTTCAGGAGATTCCATTTAAATGTCTTCTATTTCTTTGAATGTTCTCATTTATTTGACTGAAATTGCTTAATAATAATAAAATATAATATAAAAGGCTTTCGAGATTTAGGTTTCAGAAGATTCCAGTTAAATGTCTTCTTTTTCTTTGAATATTCTCATTTGTTTGACTGAAATTGCTTAATAATGATAAAATATAATATAAAAGGCTTCTGAGATCTTGGAATCAGGAGACTCCAGTTAAATGTCCTCTTTTTCATTGAAAATTCTCTCTAATTTATTTAAATTGCTTAATAATAATAATAAAAAAAACATAATAAGCTTCCGACATCTAAGTTTCAGGAGATTCTATTAAAAAACTTCCGATATCTAGGCTTTAGGAGATTCCAGTTAAAAGTCTTCTTTTTCTTTGAATATTCTTGTTTATTTGATTGAAATTGCTTACTAATAATAAAAAATAACATAAAAATGCTTCGATATTTAGGCTTCGGGATATTCCAGTTAAATGTCTTATTTTTCTTTGAATATTCTCGTTTATTTGATTGAAATTGCTTAATAATAATAAAAAATCACATAACAACCTTCCAAGTTTTAGGTTCCAGGAGATACCAGTTAACTGTCTTATTTTTCTTCAAACATTCTCATTTATTTGACTGAAATTTCTTAATAATAATAAAATATAATATAAAAGGCTTCTGAGATCTAGGTTTCAGGAGATTCCAGTTAACTGTCTTCTTTTTCTTTGAATATTCTCATTTATTTGACTGAAATTGCTTAATAATAATAAAAATAAAATAATAAGCTTCCGAGATCTAGGTTTCAGGAGATTCCAGTTAAATTCCTTCTTTTTCTTTGAAAATTCTCTTTAATTTATTTAAATTGCTTATAATAAAAAAAAACATAATAAGCTTCCGACATCTAGGTTTCAGGAGATTCCATTAAAAAACTTCCGATATCTAGGCTTTAGGAGATTCCAGTTAAATGTCTTCTTTTTCTTTGATTGTTCTCATTTATATGATTAAAATTGCTTAATAATAATATAAAATAACATAATAAGCTTCTGAGATCTAGGTTTCAGTAGATTCCAGTTAAATGTCTTCTTTTTCTTGGAAAATTCTCTTTTATTTGATTGAAATTGCTTAATAAAAAAAATAATATAATAAGCTTCCGAGATCTAGGTTCCAGGAGATTCCAGTTAAATGTTTTTTTTTCTTTGAATATTCTCATTTATTTGACTGAAATTGCATAATAATAATAAAATATACTATAAAAGGCTTTCGATATCTAGGTTTCAGGAGATTCCAGTTAAATGTCTTCTTTTTCTTTGAATATTCTCATTTGTTTGACTGAAATTGGTTAATAATAATAAAAATAAAATAATAAGCTTCCGAGATCTAGGTTTCAGGAGATTCCAGTTAAATTCCTTCTTTTTCTTTGAAAATTCTCTTTAATTTATTTAAATTGCTTATAATAATAAAAAAAACATAATAAGCTTCTGACATCTAGGTTTCAGGAGATTCCATTAAAAAACTTCCGATATCTAGGCTTTAGGAGATTCGAGTTAAATGTCTTCTTTTTCTTTGAATATTCTCATTTATATGATTGAAATTGCTTAATAATAATAAAAAATAACATAATAAGCTTCCGAGATTTAGGTTCAAGGAGATTACAGTTAAATGTCTTCTTTTTCTTGGAAAATTCTCTTTTATTTGATTGAAATTGCTTAATAAAAAAAATAACATAATAAGCTTCCGAGATCTAGGTTCCAGGAGATTCCAGTTAAATATCCTCTTTTTCTTTGAATATTCTCGATTATTTAACTGAAGTTGCTTAATAATGGTAAAATATAATATAAAAGGCTTCCGAGATCTAGGTTTCTGGACATTCTAGTCAAATGTCTTCTTTTTCTTTGAATAGTATCATTTATTTGACTGAAACTGGTTAACAATAATAAAATATAATATAAAAGACTTCCGAAATCTAGTTTTCATGAGATTCCAGTTAAATGTCTTCTTTTTCTTTGAAAATTCTGTTTTATTTGATTGAAATTGTTTAATAATAAAAAAAATAACATAATAAGCTTCTGAGATCTAGGTTTCAGGAGATTCCAAGCTTTAGAAATTCGAGTAAATTAGCTGTCCGAATCATACATGCAAAAAAAGGGTTTATATTCATTTAACTTTACTAACATGATCCTCATATTTTATTTTTAAGTTTCAGGAGGCACAATCAATCTTTGATTGTAGCCAATGGAGAGAAATGTCATTAACTGAAGAGGAGGATATAACATTATCAAGTGTAGGAAATTCTGTAGACCGGGGGGAGAAAAAGTTGAAAACTCTAGAAACAGTAGTGCTGGCGGAGGATGAAGATACAATGGAGTTTCACCCCTCCACCCACTAAAAGACGAATGATTGAAGAAATACATATCGATGGTGATAGTATGGAGTTTCTCCCCCCACCAGCTAAAATACGGAAAGAAGATGTCAGCATAGAGAGATCAGCAGTTGATGATGATGATGATGATGTCAAAGTAATAAAAACGATAGAATATATAGATTTATATCCAATATTTCAATAAAATACGTTTTTTTATGTATCTAGGAAATAGTGTCTTTTAGAATCATGCGAGTTTTACAGATAAATGTATCAGAAAAAAAACTATTTCAGATTCCATGAACAAAATTAGTTTCACTAGGTAGAAAAAAAATCAATGTACTTGTTGCGTGCTGATTTTTTATTCCTGAAATTTGTTGCATGTTTATTTTTTCTCTTCGTGAAACAAGTAAATTGATTTTTTTTTTCTACCTAGTGAAACTAATTTTGTTCATGGAATCTGAAATAGTTTTTTTTCTGAGTTTTTTTTTAATTTTTTTCTGACAATTTTTTTCTTTTTTTTTGTTAACTTTTTTTAAACTTTTTTTAACTTTTTTTTTAACTTTTTTTTTAACTTTTTTTTTTAACTTTTTTTAACTTTTTTTAACTTTTTTTTTAACTTTTTTTTTACTTTTTTTAACTTTTTTTATATCCACGCTCAATGTCAGAGTGAACGAATCACTACCATGAAAACATCACGCACTTTGAACAGAGATCAGCACGAATTTTTCATCGTAGTTGAATCCGGTCATTACACTGTCTGCTTGTATGGTGGGAGACGCTCTGCTACCTTATATTATAGCTACATTGGGTACCTGTCTTCTCTCTTATATTATAGCTACACTGGGTACCTGTCTTCTCTATTATATTATAGCTACATTGGGTACCGGTCTTCTCTCTTATATTATAGCTTTACTACTGTCCCGTCACGAGCTCATGAGGTTAGGTTAGGCTACGCAATCAATTTCTCGGAAATTCACTTGTCCTAGATCAAACATTCTCCCCACCGTCAATGCGCATGTGCAAACTTCACTCCGGAGACAATACACTTGAAAACAACAAATAAATCGACCTTGAAAAAAGGGGTCACTGATCTTGTACTCGCCGTATTTCCAAGTTCCCTGATTGGTCTAGAAAGAGGGTGTGGTTTTGTACTCGTGGAGTTTCACCCTCAAATCCTCTTCTAAAATGTCTCGAACTGTTTCGCCCAAATAATCCCCTAAAAGTAATTTCTGCGTGTTCCTTTTGTTTTGGCATCCCTGAGCTGTCACATTTGAAATTCCTAGGAAACCCTTTCCAGCGCTAATCTCTTCATCTCATAGATCAAAACATTCTCCCCACCATCAGACATTAATAAACTTCGCCCGGAGACAATTCTCCTGGACGAACATCAACAAATCAATTGACCTTGAAATCATACATCAGACCTTAATAAAATTCACCCTGAGACAATTCTCCTGGACGAACACCAACAAATCAATCGACCTTGACATCATCCATCAGACATTAATAAACTTCTCCCAGAGACATTTCTCCTGGACGAACACCAAAAAATCAATCAACCTTGACATCATCAGTCAGACATTAATAAACTTCGCCCGGAGACAATTCTCCTGGACGAACAACAACAAATCAATTTCTCGAAAATCCATTTCCTCTAGGGAGTCTATGCCAATATATGGAGCCCCGTTCGGAGGTACATTCTTTTGATAACCGAATTTTGTACTCGTGGGAACTCTTGAAAACAACAAATAAATCGACCTTGAAAAAAGAGGTCATTGACCCCCTTCAATTACGCAATCATTTTCTCGGAAATCCATTTCCCCTAGGGATTCTATGCCCATATATGGAGTCCCGTCACGAGCTCATGAGATTGCGTTAGGTATAATAACAAGATCTTTCAACAAAGCTGAAGAAAGCTGACCTCTAAAAATTTCGATTGGATGTTTGTTTTGGAAAATGATGGTCGTGGGAGCGGGGCTGGTTGCCCTCAATTCAAACTCTTAAAGAGAACACTATGTTTTGTAATTATCAATCAAATGAGCCTTCTCCAAAGTTTATACGACCACTCATTCTGTGAAAATCTTATATGCCTTCGGGAATGACTTACAGCCCTTGCCTCTAGGCTCTGAAGGGCTATTTCAACCCCGAAGGCCTTTTTATATGACCTTTAAATTATTTTGAGCAAATTGGCTATGTTGAAATTTCTATCAGATACAGTTGGAAGAAAAGACGTGGGGTGGGGCTAGTTGCCCTCCTATCACGTTTGAATCTTAAAAAGGACACTAGGACTTCTGATTTCCAATTGAATGAGCCATGTCCGAAGTTTATACGACCACCCTTTCTATAAAAACCATAAATGTTAACAATGGGCAACTAATATAACTTTTAGCCCTCTCCCTGAGGGCCGTGGGGGAGGGTTGTCAGTAGTAACCGTACAATTCGTTCGAAACTTACATTCAAACTTACGCCTGAAGGCATAGATATGTGTGTAAGTTTCGAACGAATTGGGGTTACCAGGGTCATTTGCAAAGAGGTACAGTTTCTATAGAAGCTATAGTAATTTGAAATATCATATGGAATTTGCTTGAAGGTATATACTTTGCGTACGCGCCCGTACAAACAGTTTTTTTCTGTTAATTTTACTTCTACAAGTCATTACTCTCTTTGCAAGGAAATGAGGCAATTTCAAAAGTTCAGTCTACCAGTCATTACACTTTGCC
>NC_142812.1:345849-374871 GCF_049724085.1 Artemia sp. Qi Xiang Cuo
AAAAATTTTCTGGAGCCTTAAAATTCTGGAGAAACTCAATAATTCCTAACAAGACTAAGACTTCAATCAAAACACAATGCGAAAGATGAAAAAATAGAGAACATTGGAATAAAAAATTTTATCAAATAATTCCGGTTACTGATCTGAAAAGTTCTGAGTTAAAAAGTCCTCGTTTTATGAACGCATAGCAATTTTAAGACCAAGCGTTGAATGATGTATATTTCTCGTATGAAGCAAAAACAAGCATAAAACCTGTTTTTTTCTCAATATTATTTTTTTTAGGTGTAATCTAGGGTTTAAATTTGGCAGTAACACCGAATTTCAGTGACAGCAACAAAGAATTTCATAGTTCCAGAGAGATCACTAGTGGTAGTTCTGGCCTTTCTTGCGCCCTGGGAAAAATCTTGATTACCCCCCCCCCCTTTGTCTTCCAAAAATTTTCACGTCAAATTTCATAAACTTTTATTTATTAGTAAAATTTTCTATTTATTTAAATATGACTTTTCTTACTTTAGCTTCTGCAAATTCTCGCTAGGAATGGTGATGAAGATATGGGAAAAATGAAAATTTCGGATTCAATTTGCTTATACTCACTGCCAACTGCGCTCTCTACTTTATTTTAATAAAAATAAATTCAAGATTACAAAATGATCATAAACGTTAGATTATTTGTTTGAAATTTTGTGCCCCTGAAATTTCTTCGTCCGGGGCAAGTGCCCCCTCTCTCCCCTATAACCGCGTCTGGAGATCGCCGTACATAGTATTGAATTTCATACTAGGCTCTTCGACATACACTGATCTCAAACAAGGATAGAAAAAGAAAACAAACACAAAAAAAGAACGAGCCAAATTTACACGGTCTGGTCAAAAGCCAGAAATCTAGCAACTATAAACGAACGAGAAACTATGCCGGTCTAACGACAGTTATTGACGTTTTGTATCGGATATTCGCACATTCGAGACAATAAAACTTTTAAAACCTTCTTTGAATTTTATTGTAGAAAAAAATCGAAACAAGTGCGTATCGAAAGGTCAAAATTCGATAAAAACAGGTTTGAAATTTCAGCGCGTAGATAAGATTGATGAAGGTACGTAGTTGCAATAAGTTCTACTATAAGTAGCTTAAAATTCCAATCTCTATCTTTTAATATGCTAGATAACATCATCCAGCTGTCCAAAACTTTGGCTCTATTAAGACGTACCATCCTTAGTTCCCTCATACTGCGTTCTTACGGAAAATCGCAGCGACTTTACGAATCGTAGACGATTTTAAAAGCATTTCTGCGGAAACAAAAGAGAATAACTAGCTTTAGTACAGGCAAATGGAGGTTTGACCCGAAACAAATTGCAACAGAAATGATTCTTACACCATCTTGTAGAGAAAAAAAAACTGAACAACATATCCATTTTCGCATATTCTGAGTCGACGCAAAATAACGGTTTTTTGGCTTTTAATGCGATTTTTTTTACGTTTTCCGGAAAAAAATATAATTTTAGTATCCGACCGTTTTTCTTGAAATGAAGTATGATTCTGATGCAGAATGACAAGCTGAGACAGAAAATGAAGTCCGATTGGGTGTCTGGTGCAAAACAAAAAAGTTTCACTATCATCAATATGCGTTGCGGTAATTTTTGTAAAGACAATCAATCGGCACTTGTTATTCAACAAATGATCGGTTGTTCGTAAAAATACCTGAACTAGGCACTAGTATAAGACACTTCGAAGGCTACGTAATGCAATAAAAATGAAAATCGTCACATTCATCACTCAGTGTTTTAAAGATTTCAAAGTTTATTCCCAAGATTTGACTGAGAAATCAATTAGACGAAGACCTCAAGTAATGCCAGAAAGTCGAGTAGAAAACTAGTTCCGGTCAGTGACAGTCATAACCTTTATTTAAATTCGCCATCTACCCCGAGAAAAAATTTTATTCGAAATTCCGCCATCTAACAGTCGAGTAATACTTTCTGGTGAATCTGCTAGTGTTCTGATGAATGATTAGCGCAGGTAAGAAGTCGGTTTTTATAATGGTGGTTCGGAACTGAATACTTTAAAAGTTTAAAGGATAAATTATTGTACTTTACTGCTTTGCGTCAAATTCTTTGATGTTTCATGTCAGTTGAAGTTTTTTTTTTTTTTTTTTGTTTTACAGCGACATCTATTGAGAAGACAATCGTCCCCTGAAATACACCTTGTACCAACAGGTGACCTCATCATCACGACAGGTTAACTTTAAAAGTAGTTGCAATAGAAGTAGTAGTAGTAAATGTTGCACTAACAGTAGCGTTAGCAGTAGTGTGCGCATATTGCCTTTTGATGAGACGATATTTCCCCTTTAAGCATTCTCTGAAAGTTCCAACTTAATACCCCAATTAATTCTTGAGCTAGGCTAGTTTGACGCTGTGCATGCACACAGCGTCTTTGGATTTAGTTCAACTTTCCCCTCAGTATTGTAAATGGAGAAGTATGATAGTAGTAGCTCAAGTAGTATTGGTAGCATGCAAATATTGTCTTTTGATCATATCCCTTATCATTCCCTGAATTTTCCCAATTAATATACTTACTTATTCCTGTGTTTCACCCTTTTGACAATCTGTGTAAACATAACGTGTTTTCATTTAGTTCAACACTTTCCTCAACATTCTCTGTAAGGCTCATTTGAATATCCCTCGTCTTCTTGGAAAGTAAAGTTCAAACAAACATAGCCCTCTCAATAACGTATCCATGTGCAACAATGAAGTAATTGCCTTGCCTATAGCCGTTGTCTTGAAGACTTTGGGGACGTTGACATCCCTAGAGACATTATTACTGGACCTTTCAACAAGGCTGAACAAAAGAAATCTCTTAAAATTTCGATCAGATATGTTTTGCTTAATAACTCTTTTTTTTTTTATAGCGAGATGTCTACTCAGTTGGAGCACTGCAGAATCTGCAAAAGAAAGGTCGAAGACGACTCACATTACACGATTATTACACAGAAAGGAGCTGCCGGAATTAACCAATCTAGTCAGATGCGAAGGGATACCGTTGTGGTCACTGCCGGACAGAAGGTCCATGAGTTATGCAGAAAAAATTATACACACAGGCGTAACATTGACAATGACACTCAAAGGCGAAAGGATGAGTGGCTAGCTAAAATTTCCACTGCCAAGTGCGAGTTGCGGTCGAGTACTTCACAGTTCAGGTTTAACGAGTGTTGCTTGTTTTGTGGCTGCCCTGTTGACCTCTCAGCTTCACACCGGAAAGGCTCAGATGTTTTCTGCGTTCGGACCATAGACTTTGACAAAACAATTAAAGAAACATGCGAACTGAGAAATGATGACTGGGCAGTCAGTGTTTACCGAAGGATATGCACCGTCCCAGACCTTCATGCCGCTGATGCCGTGTACCATCAGCTTTGCAGCAATAACTTTCGGACAAGCCGAGGGATTCCATTCAAATACGAGAACATGAACTGTGAGCCTGAGAAAAAGAGAAGAAGGTCAGGCAGACCAGAGGACGAGGTGAAAACGGATGCTTTCATAAAAGCGATGCAGTTTCTTGAAAGGAATGACGAAGAACAGACAACAGTCAGTGATGTAGTTCAAAAGATGCGTGACGCTCTTGAAGTGGATGTTGAACCTTACAGCAATGTTTATATGAAGAAAAAGATTCTCGAGCACTTCGGTCCTAGAATTCTCATCTCGACTGTCGACGGAAAGTCGAATGTAGTGACTTTCACGGATACTGCGTCATCAATCTTAAATCAGTATCATGTGGAAGCAAGATCTGCAGATCCCGAGAAGGAAAAAGCACAGTTGCTTTGCGCTGCAGCGAAACTGTTGAAAAACGACATAAAAGGCCTACAGACAAACAAAGACGACTACGACGTTTTAGAAAAACTGTCAACCACTTCAGAAGCTGTGAACTTTGTACCTGACAGCCTCAGACTTTTTCTTCGGGAAATATTTGTTGGGAAGACCGTAGACCTCAAGATTGCTAGTATTGGTCATGCGATCATACAAGCAGCTAGACCACAAGCTGTAATTGCACCTCTGCAAATAGGTCTGGGTGTACAGATGCATCATCACTTTGCGTCGCGATATCTCATCGACACTCTGAACGCAATGGGATTCTGTTCGTCGTACTATGAAGTTCGGCGATTCGAAAGATGTTCAGCCATCAGCGCAGTTGAGGATCTGGATGAAATTCTCCCTGGCGGGTTTATTCACCACGTTGCCGACAACGTGGATCATGATATCTGCACTCTCGATGGCAACAATACTTTCCACGGTATGGGTATCATTGCCTCTGTGACACCAGCGTCAACTTCTGCTAGAATACGCATTCCTAGGATTAATCCCACTGCCGATGACATAAGAAATGCTCAAAAGATACACATTGTGCACCATAAATCAGACGATTCCATACTCTCGCGAATCAGATATGAAGGTCTGAGAGATTTTCAACCAGTTGTTAACTCTACCCTTGAAATCCTCTGGCATTCCTCCTGGTACCTGAAAACTCCAAGACCGGGTTGGAATGCCACGCAGCAAGCACTTATGGTGGGGAATCACCCAGGGAAATCGTCTATTGTTTTCCTCCCAATGATCGATCTCCCAGCTAGTGACGACACCTGTATTTACTCCACTTTGCTTTTTATTGTAGACCAGGCCATGCGACATGGATTTACTCCCGTCGTAACCTTTGACCAACCCTTGTGGTGGAAAGCCATGAAAATGGTCGAAGTGGCTTCACCAGGAAGTGCACTTTCAAAAGTCGTCCTGAAACTTGGCGGATTCCATACCATGATGAGTTTTCTTGGGGCAGTGGGTTACATCATGGATGGGTCAGGACTCAGAGAGGTTCTTGAACACGTGTATGCGCCCAATACTGTTCCCCACCTTCTCAGCGGAAAAGCGATCGCTAGAGCAGTACGTGGACATTTACTTATTGACTCTGCGCTACACGCCATTCTGCTTTCTGAGGTTTTTGCCGACAACCAAGCTAGTGTTGATGAGCCAAGACTACAATCCGAAGAAATTGTGGAACTCAGAAACCTATACGAGAAACTGATGAATAAGGAAGTAGTTACTGAGGTTGCAGAAGGCAATCCTTCCTTAGAAAAAATACAGGAATTCATCAGCAGAAAGAGAAAAGAACTGCTCCAGTGTCGAACATCAAAGCTTTGGTTCCAGTATTTGGACATGGTTGCGATTCTACGAAACTTTGTAAAAGGAGAACGATCTGGGTCATGGGAGCTCCATTTGAAGTCTACCTCAGACATGTTACCTTACCTGGCGGCTGCAGGACACAACCACTATACGAAATCATGCCATCTTTACCTCCAGCGAATGGACAAGCTCCAAGATACCCATCCTACGGTCTACCAGGCTTTCCAGAGTGGCATGCATGTAGTAAGACGCTCTGATAGATTCTGGGCTGGACTCTCCACAGATCTTGTCATTGAACAGGAGCTTATGCGCTCTCTTAAAACCTGTGGTGGCCTTACCAACGGCAGCGGCATGACAGAGGCTCAGAGGTCCTTATGGGTTTTGTCGCGACCAGTCTGCTCTACAGTAAACCTTCTGATGGAACGTATCTCACAAATTCTGTACGTTACAAGCGATCAGCACAAGGAGATGTCAGAGCCGATGCAACTGAGATACTGCAAAGATACGCAGACGATTATCGAGTTTCTGGAAAGGGGTTCATCATTTGAGGGAGATGTTCAGTTAAGAAGCATAGCAAATGGTCTAACTGCCTATCCGTCTGCCAACGTTGATTCTGCCAAAGATGTTGGCCTAAAAGTCATTGACGCCATGTCTGGACTGGTGGTATCTGATTTTTTTTTTCTACTAAAATAACAGGAAATCCATATGACCACAAAGCAAAGTCCACGCGTAGACTGAAAACGACTAGACCCGACTCTTCTTTTTCAGAGGTTTATCATGATCGCGAAAAGGATCAATCTTACGGAAACTGAGTACTTTCAACACGAACTGTGTTCCTACCCAGCGTCACTTTTTGACAGCTCCTGCATGCTCCGGACTGCAAACAAACCAGAACTTGCGAAGGTCATAGCCCAGGCGTGCAACCTTGAGAAGCATTCATTTCCCCTCCCCGAAGGCACTCGATATATCCTAGACGGAGGAGCTCTGCTGCACAGGATCCCATGGACAAAAAATGAAAGATACCTCGAGATTCTAGACCATTATGCAACTTACGTGACAGGAAAGTACCCTTCTGCCACTATCGTTTTCGACGGCTACGATGGTGGGGCTTCCATAAAAGATATGGCTCACTCGTTGAGGAGTCGTACAGTTGGCCGTGAGATCTTCTTCACAGCAGATATGCAGCTCAAGCTGAAGAAAGAAGAGTTCTTATCTTGCAAGAAAAACAAAGCCAGGTTTATCTGCGCTTTGGCTGATCATCTCCGTGCAAATGGTGTCTCTGTCTCCCAGGCATCAGGTGACGCAGATGTCCCGATTGTGGAAGCTGCTGTTGCCTCTTCACGGTATCCCGACACTGCCGTAGTTGGGGACGATACCGATCTATTGGTTCTCTTATGCTACCACTGTGACTTGTCAAGCAAGAAAGTATTCTTCGCACCTGAGCCGAAGTAGAATAAAGCTCCCCGAATATGGGACATACACACCCTGAAAGAGAAGCTGGGACAAGATACTTGTCATCTGATCCTTTTCGCTCACGCCCTGTTAGGTTGTGACTCTACTTCGCGAATCCACGGTATGGGAAAAGGTCTTGCACTGAAGAGGCTGATAGAAGACAATGATTTCCGAACATCAGCTGCAGTGTTCATGCAGAAGTCCGCTTCGAAGGAGGAAATCAAGACCGCTGGTGAAGACGCCCTGCTGATCATATACGGTTCGTCGAAAGGAGGGAACTTGAACAAACTCCGCAGAGAAGTTTTTGAAAAGAAAGTGACAACGGCAAACTCTTTTGTTCACCCAGAACATCTGCCACCAACTTCTGATGCAGCCAAGTTTCATAGCTATAGAGTTTTTTATCAAGTTCAGGTATGGACCGGGGAGCCTGATCCGGAACTGAAAGCCGAGGAATGAGGATGGAAGAATAAAGATGACTTCTTGTACTCATTAACCACTAACCTCCCACCAGCCCCGCGTATGCTCCTAAAGATCGTTATGTGCTCCTGTCGTGTACAGTGTAGTTCAGCGAGGTTTAGCTGCTTTAAAAACGGCTTATTTTGTACTTCAGCATGCAGAACCTGCAAGGGAACAATGTGTTCCAACTCCCCAAAAATCGACAGCAACAATGATGAAGAGAACCTAGAACCCTAGTCGTTAATCCATTCCAAATGAAAAAGTTGTGAAACTAGTCGGAATCTGATTCTCTATTTTGTATTTTTTATAAGATTGATTCTATTTAATAGACTGTGAAGATTAGACACTATGGGTTGACCCTAAATTGTATACGAAGAGTGTTTTAAGTGTGATTTACGATACTGACCACTGAAAACCAGTTCGGTTTGTAATTCACTTTCCCTAATTATTTTCTAAAAAAATGTAGATCATTCATTAATGATTACGATTTTTTTTTCTGGTTCAGTGAACAACCTATTTGATTCTATTTTCGATCTCAGCTCGTGATTCTACGTCAGAACCACACTTTCATTCAAGAAAATCGGGCTACAAAGAAAATTGTATTTTTTAGGCGAAAAAAGTCGAAAAAATACAGTTACTTTTTTTATGGTGCTTCTTACGCTAAATCCGACTTCGTTTTCGGTCTCGCCATGTTATTTTGGGTTAGAATCATACTTCCGTTCAAGAAAAACCGATGTCCACGAAAATTGCGATATTTATTCGAATAACGAAAAAAATAGCATTAAAAGCCAAAAAACGGTTATTTTGCGTCGACTCAGAATATGCGAAAATTTATATGTTGTTCAGGTTTTTTTTCTCTACAAGATGGTGTAAAAATCATTTCTGTTGCAATTTGTTTCGGGTCGACCTCTTTTTGGAGCTCATTTTCCTGTACTACTTGTTTCGAAAAACTGATTACCTCTATGAGGTTTAACAGCCGTTCGTAGGATTTTGCTGATTATTTTGGAGCAATAATATAAGTTTATCATCAACAAATAGATTTACACTCTTATGTAAGATATGGTAAGGGGAGTACCAAATTTTTTGCATCATGCTAGCGATTTTCAAAGTTTTTTCTGCAAATTAAATGCTAGATCGAATTACGTTTTCCCAAATCACACAGTTTGGAAACGTAAGGGCCAAGCAGCTTTTCTTATAGTCTTCATAAAAAAAACCTGTTAATATGTAAAAGAGAAAAATGAACCATGCAGTCCAAACAAAAAAATAAATTAAATTAAAACAAAATAATTTAACAATTTTGGTTAAACTAAATTAAAAAATTAAACGATACTATTCATAGCTAGTACATAAGGTCTATGTGCCAATTCGTAAGTATTAATTTTTAATATTTTCTATATACACGTATAAAAATTTTACATACTTCCTTATTTTATATTGACGAAAAGTTTAAATTCAGTGTTTATTTTTTTTTAGTGTCGTTTTCAAAATTGAGAATTATCTTATCTCAATTTAGACGGATTTTACAGTTTGTTTTTCGTGGTCATTATCGAAGATCATGATCCCCTAATCTCTTTTTAAATAGAAGTTTCCTCTTTAGATGAGGTTATGGTCGAACTCCGCTTCTCTATAACGATTTTCTAAAGCAAAGATGGTTAGAAAACTGCTACTTATTTACGCCCACACAACTGCGTTTTATGCATATCTGGCTCTATCAAAGAATTTACCATATATTAGTTTGTTTTTCTTGAACGTTTTGACAAAAACTTTATACCGTAAATAGTTATAGAGAAATTGAGTTCAACAATAACTTTTAAATTTCCGTTCGAACAAAACCCGTTCCCGATCTTGTATGATTATTAATTTAAAAAACTTTTCCCACGAAAATAAGTTTTTCAAAGAAAAGTAAAGAACTCCATTAAACCAAAAATGAGCAAAAAATAAAATCAAATAATCTACCAAGCGTGAAACTTCCACAAATCAGCATCGATAAGTAAATGAAACCCACAACGAATAGAAATTACAATAAATAACCGAGTCAAACTCAAAACGAGCAGAAATTAACATGAGTAGGGCTCGAAACTATGCCTTCCCAAGACCAGAACATGATTTGCACTTTACTAAAAAAATATAAATGTTTTTACTTTCATAACTTTAATAAATCAAATCATATTAATATTTTGATCGCTAAATATCATTATATGTATATTGTACTGACAATTAACATTCATTTGTATCTTTTTTCAGTAAAGAGCAAATTATGTTCTGGCCTTGGGAAGGCATAGGGGTTTTGAGCTCTACTCATGTTAATTTCTGCTCGTTTTGAGTCTGACTCGCTTATTTATTGTAATTTGAACGACACTAGCCGTTCGAATTTCCAATCAAATGATCCCTTTTCCGAGTTTCTACGACAACTCCTTCGATACGAAGTGCCCTGGTATGGAAAGAAAAATAATAATAATACATTGTGCCAACATTGTTTTCTACTTAGGCAGCGCTATTGCGCTGCCTATGAAATGGTGGGCGTGAGAGGGGGGTTAATTACTCTCCACTCACTTTCGACTATTAAAAAGGGCAATTTCGATTCCCAATCAAATGAACCCTTTTTGAAATTTCTACAACAACTTTCTATATAAACCTTATATGACCCCAGGGCATAACTTAAAACCCTTGCACTAAGGGCTCTGAGGGGGTTATCATCCTAAAAGACCTAATTTCCAGAACTTTCAATTACGTTGAACAAAATGGATATCTCAAAATTTTGATTGGATATGTTTGGGAAAATGGTGGGCGTGAGAGGGGCGTTAGTCGCTCTCCAATTACTTTCAACTATTAAAAAGACACTAGCCCTTTCAATTTTCAATTGAAAGAGTACCTTTTGAAGTTTCTACGACAACGCTTTCTATATAAACCTTATATGACCCCAGGGCATAACTTACAACCCTTGCACTAAGGGCTCTGCGGGGGTTATCATCCTAAAAGACCTAATTTACAGAACTTTCAATTACGTTGAACAAAATGGATATCTCAATATTTTGATTGGATGTGTTTGGGAAAATGGTGGGCTTGAGAGGGGCGTTAGTCGCTCTCCAATAACTTTCAACTATTAAAAAGACACTAGCCCTTTCAATTTCCAATTGAAAGAGTACCTTTAGAAGTTTCTACGACAACGCTTTCAATAAAAACCTTATATGACCTCAGGGCATAACTTACATCCCTTGCCCTGAGGGTTGGGGGCATGGGTTGTTATCCTTAAAGACCTAATTTCCAAAACTTTCAACTACGTTGAATAAAATGACTATCTAAAAATTTTGATTGGATGTGTTTGGGGGAAAGGTGGGCATGAGAGGGGGGTTAGTTGCCCTCAAATCACTTTTGACTATTAAAAAGAGCACTAGCCCTTTGACTTTCCAATCAAATGAGCCTTTTTTTAAATTTCTACGACAAGACCTTCTATAAAAACCTTATATGCCCCCAGGCATATAACCCAGATTACAACCCTTGCCCTGAAGGCTGTGGGGGAGTGTCCTCCTCAAAAACATAATTTCTATCGGGAAATCAACTACGCTGAACAAGATGGCTATCTAAAATTCTGATTGGATGTGTTTCGGAAAAAGGTGGACGTGAAAGGGGTGTTAGCTGCCTTCCAATCACTTTCGACTATTAAAAAGGGCACAGCCCACTCCAGTTTCCCATTGAATGAGCCCTTTTGGAAGTTTCCGCGAAAACTTCTTCGATACGAAGTGTCCGGGTCTAAAGGAAAAAAATAATAAATGATGCATTGTGCCAACATTGGTCCTATGTACCCTCCGGGTATAACTTAAAACCCTTGCCCTGAGGGTTGTGGGGGAGTGTCCTCCTCAAAAACATATTTTCTATTAGGAAATCAACTACGCTGAACAAAATGGCCTTCTCAAAATTGGGATTGGATGTGTTTGGGGGAATGATGGGCGTGAGGGGGGGCTAGTTGTCCTCCAATCACTTTCGACTATTAAAAAGGGCACTAGTGATTCGAATTTCCTGTCAAATGATCCCGTTTTAAAGTCTCTACGAAAACATCTTCTATACTAAGTGCCCTGGTATGGAAAGAAAAAAAAAATAATAATACATTGTGCCAACATCGTTCTTTACTTAGGCAGCGCGATTGCGCTGCCTATGATTGGTTCAATACGATAGTTTCAGAAAAAAACGAGTATCCTTGCTCTGCCTTCTCGAAAAAAGCCTTCTCATCGCTTCTAATCAGCAGTTGTACCAAACCTATCCTGCTCAAGTCATCCTCAGGGCTATACTGTGGTGTTTATCCTCCCCATAGTATAGTGCAGACGGTTTGATATCATCTATTTTCCCTTCTTGTTTTAGTTTTATATTTGTGCTTAAAGCTTTTTCCAATAGGCAATGTTTAGAAGCCCTCCAAAAAAAACGTCCCCCCAGATCCCAAATCAAATTCCATAGTGAAAGATACCCATTTTGGCTGGTCAAGCACATTATCTGAAAGTTCTAATGATAGCTCCAATTCGGAGAATAGGACAATGATAACTGTAGGTCCTAATGCAAACATAAATGATGATAATGGGTTTCAAGAGGTCCTCTCTAGAAGCTCTAAAAAAGGAAAAAAATCCCCCCAATTAAAAGTATTTCCCCTCTCCCTGCCCAAGATCCTCCCTCCAAAAACTTAGGAATTTACCTTAAAATTACTCCCACTACCCCCTTTGAAATAAAAATGATCACTGCAATAAGAGTTGCAATTTTTAAATTGCTAAAATCAATGTTCTCTCTTAACATTAACCGTGATGGGTCTCTGCTAATAGCTGTAGAAGATCAGAAATCAGCAGATACAACAATTAACCTTAAATCCCTTCTGAATATCCCAATTATTGCATCTAATTGGAGCCCAAAACAATCACCAACAAAAATTGTAGTTTATAATGTTCCCCCAGAGATATCTACTCAGGAGTTAAAAGAAGGCCTCTCAGATAGGGCTGGAAACACAATCCCAGTTGAGGATGTTACCCAACTTGGAAAACCTAACTCTACTGTCCTAAAAACTATTAGATCATTCTTATTCACACTAAATGATAAAATTGATATCCCAGAAAAATTATTCCTATTTGGGCAAATCAAAACACACAAGGAATACCAACCTAAGCCTAATCAGTGTCAGAAGTGTTTCAAACTGGGACACACGACAAACAAATGAAATGAAATTCTCCAAGAGTGTAGTAATTGTAAATCTTTCCATCCTAAAGAGCTGACAACCTGCAACAACACCCAGCCTACATGCATCAATTGCAAAGGCCCACATGAATCTACAAATAAATCATTATGCCTTGCATACAAGAAAAGAGCTATAACACTCCAAATATCAACAGAGAAGGCCATCCCATACCCCTTCGCGGCGATGGAAGCCAATGCTGCCCAACAATACCAAATAAAGCCTGTAATGAAACCAACCAAAACCCCCAAGTCAAATGCCCTAAATGCATCAAGCACCCCTTATAAAACAATATCTTCAAAGCCCCCTAGCTCAAATCCCTATCAGAAGGAATCACCAAGCCAGCAAGTCTCGTTTTCCGGTGAGATGAGGCCAGCCTGGCCCTCCCTCCCAAGAAGAAACAAACCAGAAACACTACCAGGAATTAATCCCTTAACCAACAAACAGGATGCACTACCAAAAATGCAATCCCCAAATATATGCTTATTCATTCTAAACTGTAATGCAGTTCAGGACATGAACATACATCAACTACAGAAAACAAAAATTATTGCAGAATTGGCAAAAATCTACATCCCAGATGATATGCTCATTCAAGCAAAAAAAGATCTTACTTTACTTTTAACAAAGCTGAACATTGATACACAGTCATATGAAGAATAAATCAACAACACAACATTTATCAATACTCCAATGGAATGTAAGATCACTCACAGAAAATAAGTTAAATGAACTAATATCTTTTATGAATAATAATTCCATTAATATTGCTTGCCTCCAGGAAACTCATTTAACCCAAAATCAACAAATTAAGTCTCTGGGATATACTATCCTGAGAAAGGATAGATCTTCAGAGAGAAAAGGAGGTGGTGTAGCTTTATTAGCTAATAATAATATAAAATTTTGTGGCATCAATTTTCCACATTTTGAAAATGATGTTGATGTAATTGGTATAAGTGTTTGGCTGAATAATTTAAAAACCTACATAATAAGCTTTTATAACCCTAATGGCCAAACTACAGATGCCAAGGATTTCTTTAATCATATAAATAATTCTAGTATGTTAAAAAATATCATTATTTGTGGTGATTTCAATGCCCACAGCCTTTTGTGGGGGAATAAACCAGCAAATAAAGCTGGTAAATTTATTGAGCATATGACTTCAAATAATAATAAATTAGCTGTTGCTACCCCTCCGAACATGAATACATATTTTAACCCCAAAAGTGGCAAATCCTCCACAATTGACCTACAAATTGTGTCTTTATATTTTTTGAACAAAATTTACATAAATAAAATTGATAGTCTATGTACAGACCACTTTGCTATAGTTTACTCCCTTAATGAACCTACTGAAACTTCATCTCATACCTCCAAATATATCAACACTAAAGCGAATTGGTCTATTTTCCAAAATAAGCTAAATGATGAAATTATAAGTTTCACCAAAAGTTCATGCATCTCTAATACAACAGTTGACACACATGCTGAAGCCTTAATATCTTTACTAATAAATACAGCTACTCATGCCATCCCCAGGACAACACCTAAGAAAACATTCCCTAAACAAATTCCTAAAGCATGGTGGACAAATGAGTGCCTAAATAAATGGAGGATAAAAAAGGCAGCTAGGACAGAATTCATAAAAAAACCAACACCTACTACATATTTAAAAAAATTACAATCAGAATCTAATCTAAAAAGGACTATAATAGATGCTAAATATAAATACTGGAATAATTTTGCAAATAATCTCTCCAAAGAAACGCATGAGCCAATTATACATAAAGTCATAAGCCACATATGTGGGAAAAAGACTTCTCCCAACCCACTCCTGTATGAGCTTATACATAATAATACCCATTATGACAATGATAATGAAAAGGCTAACCTATTTGTAACTCTTTTTGTTAATAAGCTAACATCAAATAATCAGAGCAAACTGTCCACAATTCCTATGAACCCTAGTTACCAACCACGCCCAGGATCCGAGTACATAACTAATCCATTTTCAATCCAGGAATTGAATAATGCAATACATCATATTAGGTCCAAAACTAGCAGCAGCTATGACAATATACACCCTACATGGATAAAGAATCTCACACCTTCATACAAACAAGAACTGCTAAATTGTTATAATCACGCTTGGGCAACTTCTAGGTTCCCCAATATATGGAAATGTTCGTCTCTTTTACCAATCCTAAAGAAAACTAAACCAAAAGATAACCCTGAGTCTTATAGGCCCATAATGATTACACCTGTGATGGGGAAAATAATGGAGAAAATGATTTATCACAGACTCATCTGGTTTGTTGAGAAAAATAACATGATCCCACAAACTCAAACTTTATTCAAGAAATACCACTCCTCAACAGATGCTTTCATTTTCATAACAAATGCAATAAATGAATCTTTCTCAAATAATAATAGCCTAGTGGCAGCTTTCCTAGATTTTGAAGGAGCATATGACAATGTGAACCACCAAATCCTTTTAAATAAACTTGCAAACCTTGGAGTACCTCCTAAGCTAGTATCCTTTATTAAATCCTTCATAGAAGTGCGAAGTTTCATTGTTTGTGTTGGTTAAGCCTCTTCACCCCAAAAGACAATATCCAAAGGCCTACCTCAGGGAGCAGTCCTCAGTTGCCTCCTATTTGCCCTATGTCTCTGGGACATGAACCTACCCCACACGAATCTACAATATGCTGATGATCTGGTGCTATGGTCATCTGGCAACACCTTTCAGATAGCACAGTCAAATCTGCAAAAGTCACTTTTCCAGTTTGAAAAATTCTCTCAACATTCAGATTTACCCATTGCACCCACCAAGTCAAAAATAATCCAATTTCACAGGAAGCGAAACCATGTTAATGCAAAACTAACTCTAAATAAAACAACTATTCCAGAAGATGATAATATTAATTACCTAGGTCTCATGCTTGACCAAAAACTTAATTTCCACCTCCACATTTCAAACACAATAAAAAAATGTTATAGAAAAGCAAATATACTAAAAAGACTTCTTTCCACACCCTGGGGTTGTAAGGAGAAAACCTTACTCCAGTTTTATAAATCACATATAAGACCCCATATTGACTATGGGCTCATTGTCTATGGTGCATGTGCAAAGACCCAGATGCAAAAAATTGAAACAACACAAAATGATATAATACGTCTCATATTTGGTCTTAGGAAACCCACAAGCACCAAGTTTCTGCTCATGGAGAGTGGATTAACAACAATAAGGGAGAGACGTAGCTTTCTCTTGATAAAACATCTTACAAAAATTGAATCAAATAGCTCACACACATTACATAATTGGTTAAGAAATCCAGCCTTGTATAGAGGTATTGCAGATGAGTATGCCAATATTCAAAAAAAGTTCCCTGTACCAGCAAAGTCTATTGCACCTACTTTACCCCAATCCCCTCCATGGAATTGGTCATTTCCCATATTAAATACTGAATTTTCAAAATGGAATAAAAATTTAACCCCCATTGCTTTTGTTCAGAAAAAATTTGCAGAACTTAATACAATTACCTATAAAAATCACTTCCAAATATTTGTTGATGGGTCAAAAATGAATGAGAAGGTTGCAAGTGGTGTTTTCCTTCCTCACCTGAAAATTGCAATTGGCAAGAGATTATTTAATAATTTATCTATAATGTCTGCTGAGTTAAATGCCATAATCATGGCATTAGAACACCTTAAGCAAAACCAATCTTCGATTGAAAATTCGAATAATATTATAATCTATTCCGACTCTTTATCAAGCCTTGAGTTGCTGGCCTCAGCTCCTCAATATAAGTTGGACATTGACACCTATCATTGTCTCAGTTTTATTGATAATCTTGCTTCAAGTGGCATAAAAACTTACTTTCAGTACATTCCTAGCCACTCTGGCATAAGTGGTAATCATCAGGTTGATGAAATAGCAAAAAATGCTATAAATATTGACCAGCCAAGTGGGAGACCAATCCCAATTAGAGATATTTACCGATGGAAGCTATCAGATATTAATTTTAATAAGATTAATCCTATCCTTTCCCCCTTTCCCAATAAGTATCTTTCTAAAATTTATCATAGAATTCGTTCTGGAACAAATGGACTAAATTTCCTTGCATTCTCATAAGTTTTCTAATTCAAGTGGTTCAATTCCCCTGTCCCCTCTTTGCAGGCATTGTAATATGAATAATGAAACAATTGACCATTGCCTATTTGAATGTAATATGCTGACGTCTGCACAACATACCTTGCTTTCTAAACTGTTAAAATACTTCAAACACTATCAGCCAAGAGCCTAGCCAACTATACCTGCACACAGAGTATAGAAATCGACATCTATCATCTTATATTTGAACTCCTAGAGTCGAAAGATCTGCTGAAATATATATGAATATATCTAATAAATATGAGGTAATCAAGCCAGTAGCTCTGTAGCCAACAGAGTGAAGCAAAAGGAAAAGGGCTAAATAGTGTTACTGAAAAGCCCGCCTGCTGTTAAATAGAAGAAGAAGAAGAAGAAGAAAAAGTTCCCCAATTTCTGTAGATAGGAATGTAAAACGTTTGCAACAGGGTTCTCTGATATGCTGAATTTAACAATTTAATTTTTATCAAAATAACGTACTCTTTTTTTCCCTCCTTTTACGAACATCGGGAAATTTTAGTACTTATCGGTTATATAATAAACACTCAAAAAGTGAAGTTTGGTTAATACTAATGAAATAAAACAAAATTATGATGAAAATATAATAGTTTACTATCAAATTTTGAAAACTACCACAAAGAATTATGGAAAGGGGCCACCCAGAGCGCATTATATTAAATACGTAACCTAATATAGCCTAACCTAACCTAGGTACCTTTTTTTGCCCCTCAACCCAAAAAATTTATTCAGAAATATTGTAAAAAAACGAATATCCGTACTCTGCCTTCTGGAAAAATGTGCAAAGTTCCACAATTTCTGCAGTTACGATCTCAAAACGTCTGCAACATGGTTCTCTGATATGCTGAATTTAACGATTTAATTTTCATCAAGAAAACGCACCCTTTTGGGTTTTTTTTTCTCCTTTTACGAACGTCGGAGAATTTTGGTACTTATCGGTTAAATAATAAACACTCGAAAAGTGAAGTTTGGTTAATGCTAATGAAATAAAACAAAATATGATGAAAATATAATACTTTAGTATCAAATTATGAAAACTACCACAAAGAATTATGGAAAGGGGGCCACCCAGAGTGCAGTATATTAATACGTAACCTAACCTAGGTACTATTTTTTTCGCCCCTCAACCCCAAAAAATCTATTCACAGACATTTTTAACGAAGTGAGAAACCCCTGTTTATCTAGCGAGACTAAGGAAATGTCTCGTTAAATAAGTTGCTTGTCTAGTTTTTGTCTTATGAGCGCGTCACAAATTCCCGAGTGCTTATTATATAACCGATAAGTACCAAAATTGTCCGCAGGCTCGTAGCTTTTAATGTGAAACTTTAAACTTTTTAAGAGTTTTTCTTTTTTAGATTTTCGGTTACTATTAAGCCGAGTCGCTTCTTACTGTTTGTTAAAACGGACTGTTTGATAAATGCTATAGGCAGTCATTGCTGAAAGGACTTCAAGGAAACTTGCAGTGGAAATTTCCAACATTTTATCAGGAAAGGGGGGAGGGGGTCTGATGTTTGTATTTATAAAAGGCGGAGCCAGGAATGTACACATGAGTTAATTTTGCTGTCGGAGTAAATTCTGTTGGGAGTAAAACTGGGAAGCGACATGTAATTTGTGAATTCTGTAGAAAATATATAGGTAAAGGATAGCATATATTAAATACCTAAGCTAACCTAGGTACCTCCTCCCCCCCTAAACCCCAAAAAACAACCGTTTAAATATTGTAAACGCAATGAAAACCACGCTTTACAGTCCATTTCTCCATTGCAAATACCCGTTTGACGGGTATCCATTAGTAGTTCCTTGTACAATATATAGCGGTGTGTACCATAAAGAGCACAAGAACCGATAATTTTAAGGGATGAAACCTGAAAAGGAGTCTATTTATCAACTTCTCTAAGAACAAGTCCCCAGCGACAACACTTATATAATTATGGCTCCCACAGCAATAGAAAAAAATGTCTACTCAGATTCAAGGGACACGGAGGCCATGGAACACTTGGAGTTCCAACTTGGAACTCTCAGAGGCCTTGGAGACTCTGTAGCCTCACAACAAATATTATAACTAGGCTAATAGTACGTCAGTACATCTGATTGGGAAGTTAATATCATCTTAATATTTTCGTGTGCTTACAGTTTTAACTTATGCATTCAAAAATAATTTATTATGCAGCCATGCATTTGAAATTCTGTATGTAACTGAATAATGCAAATATAATTGATCATTTTTTAAATGCGAAGATTCTCTATTACTATCATTAATGTAAACCACCGCAGGGAAAAGAGGATTTCCATGATAGGTATCTGCTACATTGGAAATATTACTATGGAACGCGATTCAATAATTTCCAAAACTATTCTGACAGTATTGCCCCTACCTAAATTTTAGAGAATATCTTTTTTTTTCTGTCTCTTCAATTGAAGAAAAAAAAAATTTCTTGTCCTTTCCCAACGTGTGAATTGGGTTGAGTATTACCGATTGACGAACCCTGAGCATTGTCGATCTAAAAACAAGGCTAGCTACATTTGATGAACTATTCACAAATTTAGCGCCGAAAATCCGAATAGTTTATATCTTCAAATGTCAAAGTAAGAATAAAAAATGGGAGTATGTGCAAATGGATTCAAAATTAGTCCCATTTGAACAAGTCAGCATAGAGACATGTGTTCCGGATTGGGTGCTCTGTCCAGTTTTTCCTACAAAATCGTGATATTTTTCTATAGCCACCTAAAGTAAAATGGCTTTAGAATGGCTTTATAATGGCTTCCCATATAATTTGATTCCTCTTCCTCACCATATTTACCAAAGGCACATCCAGGATTTTTGTTCTGAGGGGGGATGGTTTTCAATAAAAAACTTTAAAAAGACATCAAAAATTTGTTTATATAGATTTTTGTTACGTTTTTACGAGTCGAGCAAAAATTTCAGGGGGGAATCAAACTCACGTCGCCCCCTGGATACGGCTTTTATGTAGGTTTTAAGAACACAGAACACATCTTTATGCTTAAATCGAACGTTATAGCAGATACATACATAGTTGAGATAAATAAACCGACAAATTATTAAAAATAATAAAATTCATTTATGTTGTTGTAACAAACTGGTATTCAATAATACTGACCGGAAGATGATTCTGTAAGGTTTCAAGAAAATTATATTTATTCCATGAAGTTATCAATTTACGAGAGAAGAAGGATAGTCATATTCGCAGCATGTTTAAAATCTATGACAGTAATAAATTTGATTTCGGCGCTAAGAGCCCCTAGCCAAGAGCATTTCTGCTAGCGGTCTACATTTACTTTTTAATTATATTCTTAATACTCAATCCATACGATTGTCACATCTTTTGATTAAAAAAATAATAATAATAAAAATAAATAACGATTTTACGATGAGTATGTATTTTTTCTCGACTTTCTCGCACTACAAAAGCTGAAAACCAAAATTGCAAGAAGTTTGTTTGAAAAGCCGATTTTTCTCCTAAGGAGGGGGAGCATCCTACAAGCGGGACGTACGTTGTATTTTGTTTTGTTTTTATTTGTGTTGTAGTATGCACCGGAGAGTAACCTGTTGTATTTGATTGCCTTAATTCATTTTTAGTTGGTATAAAAGGGAAATTATTATTTTTTTTTTTTTGAAAATGGGAGTCTATAGGTAGGAGGATGAAAATGTTATATTGGATTAATTTAGTTTTTTAAATTTCAGAGATATATAGGAGGAGAAATAGAGGAAGAGAAGCTTTTTGGTGGTTGTAGTTGGTTGAAGTTTGTAATTTTGTTGAATTTATTTTTTAATATGAGAAAAATGAAGCTGAGGTGTAAAAGTGAAAAAGGGAAAAAAATAGAAAAAAGGAAAGGAAAAAAATATGATAATATAGGATAAAAATACAGAAAATGATAGTGAATGCTAATAATCCTTATTGAAAATTTTGATCATGTTAAATATTTATAGTAGCAGTGTTTTCATCAATATTGTTTGGAATACAAATTAAAAAAATTAATGTCGTTTTTAAATTAGTGTAGTTGACATTAAAGTTTTGAAATTATGTGAAAAAGATTATTATGTCACCGAGAGGAGCGGAGGTGGGATTAAAAAATAAAAAAAGGCCGATATAAATACAAATTTGTTCCAAAGTATAGTCTACTAATAGTGTGGCTTCCAATATCTTGTCACATTCATCATACATATATGAAAACTGGATTTCCATGCTTCCATCTCCCTAATTTCAAAAAAATGGTGCATTTAGTCTTTCCTCTGATTGGTCAATCAGACAGCTTGTGCTTGAAAATTGGATACTCTTCAAGCAAAAAAATTACGAACAGGATACATAATTGGCTCTATAGTCTCGTATAGTTTTGATTTTATCCACAGTTGTGACGTTAATTTAGCCCGGGCATAATCAAACAGTTCATGGTAACGAGCTGCAAGTAAGGAGCGACACGGCTCAATAATAACAAAAACTCTAAAAAAGCAATTTTGATACCAATAGTTACATCAAAAGAATCAGATTTATATGCTGATTTCAAATTTAAAAGTTTCATCAAGTTTAGTCTTAACCATCAGAAATCACGCGCCTGAGAAAATTTGCCTCATTTTCGAAAAAAAGGGTAAACGCCCCCTAAAAGTCATAAAACCTAGTCATAGAAAATCACACCATCAGATCCAGCGTATCAGAGAACACCACAGTAGAGATTTCAAGCTCCTATCTGCAAAAATGTGGAATTTTGTATTTTTTGCCAGAAGAAAGAAAGGGATGCGTCTTCATTTGTTTGTTTGCTTTTTTCCCAGGGGTGACCGTAATGACCCAATGGTCCTAGAATATCGTGGGAGGCCTCATTCAAACGGAAAGTAAAAGTTCTAGTGCTCTTTTTAAGTGACCAAAAAAATGAGGGCAACTAGGCCCCCTCCCATGCTCATTTTTTTTACCAAAGTCACCTGATCAAAATTTTGAGACAGCCATTTTGTTCAGCATGGTCGAAAAGTAAAATAACTATGTCTTTGAGGATGATTAATTCCCCAGAGTCCCCGTGGGAAGGGCAGCAAGTTATGAACTTTGCCCAATGTTTACATATAGTATTGATTATTGGGAAGTATACCGACGTTTTCACTGGGGATTTTTTCTGGTAGTGAGGAGTGGGTGGGTCGGGGGTTACGTGGCAGGATCTTTACATGGAGGAAGTTTTCATGGGGAAGGGACATTGCTTTGCAGAGGGGACCGGATTTCTCAGCATCATTTAAAAAAACGACCAGAAATTAAATTAAAAAAAACAAATTTTTCAGCTGAAAGTAAGGAGCAACATCAAAACTAAAAACGAAAAGAAATTATTACGTATATGATTCGGTTCACCACCTAGTCAATACCTCGCTATTTACGGTAAAGTTTTTATTAGTACTTTCATAAGAGCTTATTTATTCTAATGAACGGCCTTTATCATTAAGGGGTCATTCTTAAAGAATTAGAACAAAATTTGAACTTAAGCGTAAAGACCGTGGTATTGACTAGGGGGCAAACCCCCTAATATACGTAATAAAAATATACGAATATAGAAATTCGTCACGTAAATTAATTTGTAAGTTCCGTATATTTATTACTAATAAAAACGTTCGTAAATATAATTAAAAAACTTTCTAGAGAGACATTTAACCAAAAAAGTAAAATTAATATGCAAGTTTTGTTTTAATTATTCATGTACGGTGAGCCAACATCAAAACCTGCATTAATTCAAAAAGGTTCAGAAATTAAATAAAAAGAAGTTTTTTAACTGAAAGTAAGGAGCGACATTAAAACTTAAAACGGACAGAAATTATTCCGTATATGAAAGGGGCTGTCCCGTCCTGAACACCTCGCTCTTGACGCTAAAGTCTTTTAGTGTTTTAAAAAAAATAGAGTTGTGAAAGAGAGTCATAATGGTAAACTATGCAACAAACAAATACAAAACAAATTTAATAAAAACACGTAACTAAAGGCACAATTCTTCTACAGAAGCATCCCTAAGACGGATTTTCTCTTCGGGCTCTAAACTATTTCCAGGTATACATGCTAAACATTTAAAAAATCAAGCTAAAAACCTCGCTCTTTACGCTAAAGTTTGACTCTGTCTCACAGCTCAATTTTTTAAAACAATAAAAAACTTTAGCGTAGAGAGCGAGGCATTGAGGAGGGGAGAGCCCTTTCATATACGGAATAATTTCTGTTCGTTTTAAGTTTTAATGTCGCTCCTTACTTTCAGTTAAAAAAACTTGTTTTTTTTTATTTAATTCTTACCAAAGCGTGTGAATATCTGTCTTACATATTTCGGCTGAGCACGAACACCAATTGGAAAGCGATGCTGGCTTTGCTTTACAGCGCTTTCCAAAATCGCCTTCAAGTAGTTTGTTTCCTTGCCAAGCCATTTATCATAGGCAGCGCGCTAGCACTGCCTAAGTAAAGAACGATGTGGGCACAATGTGGTGTTTTTTTTCCTCCATATCCGGGCACTACGTATCGAGGGAGTTGTCGTAGAAACTTCGAAAAGGGCTCATTCGATTGGAAATTGGAGTGGCTAGTGCCCTTTTTAATAGTCTAAAGTGATTGGAGAGCAACTAGCCCCCCCTCACGCCCATCATTCCCCCAAACACATCCAATCAAAATTTTGAGATAGCCATTTTATTCAGCATAGTTGATTTCCAAATAGAAAATATGTTGAAACTACCACAAATCAGCATCAATAAATAAATGAAACCAAAAACGAGAAGAAATTACAACAAATAACCGAGTAAAACTTAAAACGAGCAGAAATTAAAATTCGCTGGGCACAAAGCCCCCATGCCTTCCCAAGGCCGGGACATAATCGGCCTTTCACTAAAAAAATACAATTGAATTTGCATTGTCAGTTTAATATACATATACTGATATTTAGTAATCAAAATGTTAATATTATTTGATTTAATCAAGTTATAAAAGTAAAAACATTTGTATTTTTTTCAGTTAAGTGCAAATTTTTTTCTGGCCTTGGGAAGGCATAGGGGTTTTGCGCCCAACTTATGCTAATTTCTGCTCGTTTTGAGTTTGACTCGGTTATTTATTGTAATTTCTGTTCGTTTTTGGTTTTATTTACTTATCGATGCTGATTTGTGGTAGTTTCACGCTTGGTAGATTATTTGATTTTATTTTTGCTCATTTTTTGTTTAATGGAGTTCTTTACTTTTCTTTGAAAACTTATTTTGTGGAAAAAGTTTTTTTAATTAATGACTAATAAAACCTTGGAATTATTCTTTTCAGCTTTATGATTTTGTGCATAGACTAGGGGACATGCGCAGGAATTTTTCGGATGGGATGAAAAATAGGCATAAAAAAGGTGAATTATATAAAAAGATATTGGAAACTAATGGAGAGGCCGTAACAATCTGGAAGTTTCGGGGGGGGGGGGGGCAGGCTCAAAGGCTTACTAAGCGCACATGCTTGGGACAGTAAATAATTTCTTAGACAACACTACTTTTCCATTTACAGAATTTCAGAGAAAAGAAACGGGCATAACTTAAATAAAGCATAAATATCCGGATTCTTATTATTTAACTTTTTTCCACTGTCTTATTTAAATTATACCCGTTTTTTCTCTCTTAAATTCTGCTCAAGACAGAGAATCTTTCTTATAAGGAAAACATAGTCGAATTGACCTATAAGCCATAAAGTGTAGCGACAGTATTCGCAATAATAGCCACGGCATTCAAATTAATTATCTAGGATTACCGTATCAATTACGCCCAAAATAATACCAATTCTGTAAATGTAGTAGGTATTGGCCTCAAGCCGTCTCAAACAGGCAAACAACACTTTGCCTTTAATCAAAAGCCGAAACTCGAGCTTAATAGTAAATTAATTTGACTGGAGTTAGTAGTCAATTTGCATATATGAGCAATAGGCAAATTCCGATAACTTTGCTTTTTTCTTCGGCCTCACGGCGCCAGGTATTTAAGAAATGTTCGATATCCCACTAATCTTCAGCCTAAATCGTTTTCAAGTTTCATTCATTTGCTGCATATTGGCTTGGAGAAATAAACAGATTAGATTGATGGAATGGCCCCCCTTCAGGATAGGGCTCTAGATTGGTGTATAGTTTTGAAAGATTTTTTCTAAGTGCTCTTTTTTAGGTATTCCCTGCTTCCGGTAATCAAAGCGACCTGTGCGCCTTTTTGCCTCGGCAAATTTTGACACAAGGAAAGAAAGGTAAACGGAACGAAAGGCACAGTAGGGTCACTACCATCCTTTCTTGGATGGCGACGCATTGAATTCGTTAAATCAGCACATGTTTAAAAGTAATCTTTTTTGAAAATTACTTTTACGGCGCATTGTTAGTCGAAAATGGTGTCATTGGCCACGGCCGTATCCAGGAGGCTACTCGGTTTGAACCCTATCCCGCCCCCCCCCTCAATTTTTGTTTGACTCGTGCAAAAGTAGCCAAAATACTTGTAAACAAATTTTTGTTCACAAAAACCTTGATAAATCACTAATATTGTTTGTAGCCCCTCCCCTCCAGCAAACAAAATTCTGGGTATGACCCTATATTCGGCACGTTTGTGCTTTAATGACAGCGATATCCCACATCAGGTATTTGGTAACACCATTCAGAAGATCAGCGAATGTCCTTTAAAAGACAGCAATTGACATCACATCAAATATTTTCCTTTGAAGTAGAAGTAGTAGTTCTTAAGATCCATTTATTCTCGCGTCCAAATACTGCCGTTCTCTGGATTAAGGAAGTTTTATAAGGTTTTGTTTATGTTTGATATTATTAATCATATTTGTTACGGTTTTCTTTTGGAATATGTTTTCTACTGCTGCGGATTTTCACAGTTAGGCTATGGAACTAGACAGGTAAGCCAGTATAGGAGACCACTGAAGGTGTCGACAAGCTCGGTATTTTCCAGTCGCCCTGCTCTTCCAGCGCTGTGGAATGGGTTGCCTTCTTTTTTGAAAAATGAGTTAGATAGGACTTATTTCCGTTGCCAGTTGAGACGTCGTTGCCTGTATGAGTATGTTTTTTTTTTTTTTTTTTTTTATCGAGCAGAATTATAACGCTGTGTTGTTATGTTGGTAGTTGGAAGGTATTGTAACCCGATGCATATGTGTAATGTAGAGTATTCTAAGAGTAGCCATACAAGTTCAGAATACTGGGATTCGTATTTTTTTTTGTATATATTAGTTTTGTAATAAAGATCTCTATTATTATTCTCTTCCCTCGTGCACCTCTTTGAAGGCCGCTCGCTCTCACAAACCCTATGGCCAAATAAAATATAACCTCTAACCGTAGAGCGACTCAATTCCTTTTAAAAATTATCAATAAAAGAAGAAATTTCTTGAGACAAATACACAAAAAGCGGCAAACATTTAGGATCTTTATTCTGTTAGTATTATTTTTAATTATCAAATCTTAATCCGGCATTCTTAAATTTTGACATCATAACATCAATTATCAGGATTGACCAAATCAATAATTAATTATTATGTGAATTAATTAACGAAGATTATAAACCCATCTAAGTCAATGTAACTCCTCTTACGGAGAACTTCACTTGGCTCTATCTCATAAAACTCCCACTTCCTTAATCTGTTCTTTCTACTGGAGTCTTTCTAGGGACGTCTACTGGACGTCCCTATTTAATTGCGTCGTTTGGTCCCAGCTGGATTATCGAACATCATAATTGTTGGCTATCTATAATCCTTCATGCGTCAAACACATGAAATTGTCCTCAGACACATTCCTTAGGAAAACACAACCATATCTTCCTAAACTTTTTGAAGCCATACTCAACCAGCATTTCAGACGTCTTAAACGTTGCATATCGATGCTGAACCAGTGATGCCAGGTGCCTGACTTCAGATAGCGCACCAAGTACCAAGGGAAGCGAAAATGCACCATCGGCGCATTTTCGCTATATATTTTTGGTTGGAGTTCGAAACAGGGTAAATTCGATCTTGCAGGGATGAGTGGAAAAAAAACAGAAATTCAGAGACAGTGTTACGAGATAGTATGAAATTTTCTTTTCAGTATGCTAGAACTCAAATTTGGTAGGATTTAGTCTTCATTGGCAGATTTCGGATCCATATTCTGAAATCTGAAACAGTGAAGCATTTTTGACTGGTTACGTGCGCTTTTGTGGTCGAAATTTTCTGTTCTCAGTATCTGGGTTGACAAGAAAGATATTTTCCTTAGTTCTCTGGTATGTCAGAGAATTAAATAAAAATAGAATTAAAGAAGATAAAAAAAAAAAAATACTGGCCAATATCTAAGGTGGTATTTTACATTACTTTCTGGCTAATATGCTGAATTATTCCCTATCAACAATAGAAATTATGATTAAAGAACTAAAAAAAGAAATAGGTAGTCAGTATACTGGTCTTGCAATATACATAAGTTATACAAAAACATGGAAGTTAAAGGCACATTTTATAAAGATAACTAATAGATAGGATTTTGTAATGTAGAACTAAAGAGAAGCATGATCCTTGAAGGTCACGTCTCTCCAAAATGTCATTTAGGTAAGTGACATCAAAATTTACTTCTTTATACAATGTTTTTATGACATTGCAATTCTAAGCTTCAGTAAGATATAAATTCTTCAACTAAATTATGATAACAAAATATTTCGTCCCTTTTAAAATATAAATTAGAACGACAAGAACTACCAAGTCACAGATACGAAGTTAGATCGCCGCTGTTACTGCAACAATCTATAAAGTTGCAGACCAAAGACTACTTTCTGAGATTCGGCCTGTTTTTTTACTTATCAATGTGTTAAGATCTTAGTGAAATCTTTGAACTAAGATCTTACATCTTTTGTCGTTTTTATTCAAACGTCTTTCATCATTCTGCTCTGATAAGCGGTCTGAGAACAATGATGAGTATATCATCAAAGTTCTCTCATCATTGTTCTATATGGCAGAACAGTGGCGTTCTTCACACTTTTTGCTACCATCAGTGAGCTGTAAGATCTTGGAACAAAGACGAGTTAAAAAACGATAATCTTTGCAGAAAGATGCAAGATCTTAGATGTAAGATCTTAGTGCTAAAAAACGGCCATATTCTATCATAAAACATAATCCAAAGACATACATATGAGACAAAATTGTAGTTAGCAAGGCCCTTCAACAGTTCCGATTGGTACTCTATTTGTGTTTTCCTTTTAATGAACTTCGAATGAGTTTTGAACATTTTTTAATCATATATTGTATTTATCTTCGACTAGTATTCAAGATTAGTTTCAAAGTTAAACAGCAAACCCTTCTTTTATACATCGCCCAAAATTTACTCAAGAGTTTCATCTTCATTTTCATTGTCATTGGGTGTTTTTTTTATGTCATACATGTCAATGGTAAATCTATTCAGCATAGCGGGTCTAGGATCAAAGTCCCTGCAGCACTTTCCCTGGCATTTTAGCCTAAGCCGGATGGTTGCATTAGAGTTAAGTATTTTAAGGTGCATCCTGTTTTGAATTTTGTACTTGACAAGATTCATAACAGAAAACACCTTCTCGAAGAAGGGGTTGCTGATGGGTAAGCTTAAGACAGAAAGAGCTGCTTGAGCTATGTCGAACAAAGGTCAGCTTTTCCCACTCTTTTCTGTATTTTTTTTTATTAAAATTTGACCACTTTCCCATTTGGTTTTTCACGCTAAGGATAATGCGCGCTTTGATAATTTAAAATTTAGGTCGTCATGGAGCGTGGAATGCGATATGAGAATCCCTACGGGGTTCTGAAAATTCCACCTGTCTTTACAGACAGATTCCTGAATCTGTCAGTAAAAGTTGTCAGTAAATACAACACTTTAAAATTTTTGAGTTTTGTCATTGTTATTGTGAAGGCAAGATGCACTGACTTTGCGCCGAATTTTTTTGACATGCTCAAAATCGGCGCAATGCGCCAATTTGAAAAATTCAATGCGCAATCAACTCAAAAAAGCGCTCCAAATGGCGCAAATGCGCACCACCTGGCAACTATGTGCTGAACAAGTGTCATTACACCTAGCAGCCTAATTTTAGTTGAAGGGATTACCCACCACCCGGTGCACATCTTGAAACGCTACCTCTGCCGCAAAGTTCCGTCAGGCTTGGCACACTCTCATAAGCCCTTGGCACGCGCCACCTGAAGTACCTGATTTCTGAGAGAGGGCAAGTCCTCGGCTTAGTTCTAATACAAATCTTCCAGTCATTCCAAACTATTTTCTACTGCAAAAAAAAACATCTTGCACCCTGACGATTCATTGTTTTAAACACCTTTTACAACCTTTCTTATTAATAATGTTACTTGGTAAGTGGAAATATTCCCTTAGGCAATCTCATACGTACCTATAGGACCACTTGACCTCCACTCATGATTTATAAATAACCCTCCATTCTCCATTAATAAATAAATAGAGATCGCTATCTCCATTTATAAATAAAGCGCCTTAAGGTCCATTCACAATGATATTGTGGCTATACAATCTAGCCCCCTCCGGAACCAGGTGTTAGCTGATACTAGTGACGAGATTTTACCGTTCGCAATGGATAATTTAAACATCGAAATCAACTAATACTATAAAAATCCTATGTATTTGTCTTTATCTC
>NC_142812.1:375371-400889 GCF_049724085.1 Artemia sp. Qi Xiang Cuo
ATAGAAAATAATCACAATCATAGTATAACTTTTCCTATCTTCTATTGAAAATTTTTTTTATCTTCATGGAAAATAATCTATGGAAGATTTTTATTTTCTCTGGAGAAATTAAAATTGAATTGTGTTATTTGGTAAAATTAAGAATAGTACTTTAAAATTTCTATATTCTATGAAAAATTTTGAACAGTATTTTAAATTTTTTAATATCTTTGAGAAAAATCTAAACTGAAGTGGAAACTTTTTATATTATTTTGGGATAATAGAATTGATCAATAACTTATTTCATTTTCATTGTGAAAATTCAGAATCGAAGTTGAACATTTCTTCTCCCGGAAAAATATTTGGAAAAGAACTTTAAATTTTTGCATCTCTTTGAGAAAGGTCAGAATTGAATTTAAGAAAATTTACAATTAAAGTGAAACTTTTTATCTTCATACAAAATAATAACAATCATAGTTTAACTTTTTCTATATTCTAATTAAAAATTTATAACTGAACATTAAATTTTTTATGTCTTGGTTAAATTAAAACTGAACTGGAATCTTTTTATTTTTTCTGGAGAAATTAGAATTGAATTCTTTTCTTTGGTAAAATTAAGAAGAGAACTTGAATATTAACGATCAAATTATAAATTTTCCTATCTACAATGAAAAATTTGGAACAGAACTTTAAATTTCTCCATCTCTATGTGAAATGTCAAAGCTAAATTTAAGAAAATTTCGAATTAAAGTGAAACTTTTCATCTTCAAGGGAAATAATCACAATCATAGCATAACTTTTACTGTCTTCTACGGAAAAATTTAGAACTGAACTTTAAATTTCTTATGTCTTGGTGAACTTAAAACTGAAGTGGAAGCTTTTTATTTTCTCTGGAGAAATTAGAATTGATTTATGTTCTTTGGTAAAATTAAGAAGAGAACTTGAACTTTTCTATCTTCTAAGAAATATTTGGAACAGTATTTTAAATTTTTTCATCTCTTTGAGAAAAATATTAATTGAAGTTTAAAATTTTATATTATTTTAGGACAATAGAATTGATCAATAACTTATTTCATTTTCATTGAGAAAATTCAGAATCGAAGTTGAACTTTTATTCTTCCGGGAAAATATTTGGAACAGAACTTTAAATTTTTTCATCTCTTTGAGAAAGGTCGGAATTGAATTTAAGAAAAGTTAGAATTAAAGTGAAACTTTTTATCTTCATGGAAAATAATCTGTGTAAGCTTTTTATTTTCTTTGGAGAAATTAGAATTGAATTGTGTTCTTTGGTAAAATTCAGAAGAGAACTTGAACTTTTCTATCTTCTATGAAAAATTTGGAACAGTATTTTAAATTTTTTCATCTCTTTGAGAAAAATCTAGAACTGAAGTGGAAACTTTTTATATTATTTTGGGAAAATAGAATTGATCAATAACTTATTTCATTTATTGAGAAAATACAGAATCGAAGTTGAACTTTTCTTCTTCCGGGAAAATATTTGGAACAGAACTTTAAATTTTTTCATCTCTGTGAGAAAGGTCGGAATTGAATTTAAGAAAATTTAGAATTAAAGTGAAACTTTTTATCTTCATTGAAAATAATCAGACTCAGGTTATAACTTTTCCTATCTTCTACTGAAAAATTTAGAAGTGAACTTTAAATTTTTCATGTCTTGGTGAACTTAAAACTGAAGTGGAAGCTTTTTATTTTCTCTGGAGAAATTAGAATTGAATTATGTTCTTTGGTAAAATTCAGAAGAGAACTTGAACTTTTCTATCTTATATGACAAATTTAGAACAGTATTTTAAATTCTTTCATCTGTTTGAGAAAAATCTGAATTGAAGTGGAAATTTATATATTATTTTAGGAAAATAGAATTGATATGGGTACACACACAAAAACTTACACACACACAAAAACTTACACACACACACATAAAAAATTACACCCACAAACAAAAATTTACACACACACAAAAACTTACACACACAAATAAAACTTACACGCACACACAAACTTACACACACACAAAAACTTACACACACAAAAACACTGACACACACAAAAAAAAAAATACACACAAACACACAAATGCACAAACACAAAAACTTAAACACGCAAAAGTATATTACACACACACATACACTACCAAAAACACTAAAACTCACACAAGAACAAAAGCATAAAAAAACAAAAAAACATACACAAACACAAAAAAAAATACACACACAAAAACTTACACACACAAAAGCTTACACACACACGAGACACACACACACAAACTTACACACACACAAAAGCTTACACACACAAAAGCTTACACACACGACACAAACTTACACACACACAAAAACACACACACACACAAAAAGCACACACACACAAAAACTTACACACACAAAAACTTACACACACACAAAGACTACACACACACTGAAGACTACACACACAAAGACTACACACACAAAGACTACACACACACAAAAACACACACACAAAAACTTACACACACACAAAAGCACACACACACTGAAAAGACTTACACACACACAAAGGACTTACACACACACACAAAGACTTACACATGCACACAAAGACACACACACACAAGATACACACACACACAAAGAGCTTACACACACACAAGGCACACCACACAAAGACACACACACATGAGCTACACACACAGAGACTTACACACACACGAACACACACACATACATACACACAGACACGCACACAGAGACTTACACACACACAAAGACACACACATAAAACAAACACACATGAGACACACACACACAAAGAACTTATACACACACACTTACACACACACAAATGACTACACACACATAAAGACACACACACACACACGACAGACACACACACATAAAAACTTAAACAAACACAAAAACTTACACAATCCCAATAACTTACACACCAACAAAAAAACTTAAACACACACAAACACACACACAAAAAAACTTACACAAACATACAAAAAAATTACACACACAAAAACTAGAAAAAAAACAAAAACTTACACACACACAAAAACTATCATACACAAATAACCTTACACACACACAAAGACTCACACACAAAAAAAACTTAAATACACCAAAAAAACTAAAACAAACAAAAAAAATAAACAAAGCACAAAAAAAACTTACATACATACAAAAACATACACAAGAACAAACTTAAACACACACAAAAACTTACACACACACAAAAACTAAATAAAGACACATACACACACGAAAAATTTATATTATTTTATGAAACTAGAATTGATGTGTTCAAACACAAAAAAACTCCCACACACACAAAAACATCCACACACACAGAAACAAAAACTCTAAGCTAAGACTCTAAGCTAAAAACTCTAAACTCTTAACTAAAACTAAACTATACTAGAACTCTAACTGAAACTCAAAGGTAAAACATAAAATTCTTAACTAAAATTAAACTAAACTAGAACTCTAAAAGAAACTCTAGGCTAAGACTCTAAGCTAAAACTCTAAACTATTAACTAAAACTAAACTAAACTAGAACTTCAATAAAAAATCTAAGATAAAAAATATAAACTATTAAATAAAACTAAACTAGAACTCTAACTGAAACTAATAGGTACAAAAATCAAACTATTAGCTAAAATTAAAATAAACTAGAACTCTAACAAAAAAAAATCTAATCTAAAATTCTAAAATATTAACTAAAACTAAACTAAACTAGAACTCAAATTAAAACTCTAAGATAAGACTCTAAGGTAAAATACCAAACTCTTAACTAAAACTAAACTAAAACTCTAACTGAAACTCAAAGGTAAAAAAATCAAACTCTTAAATAAAATTAAACTAAACTAGAACTCTAACAAAAAAAACTCTAAGCTAAGACTAAGCTAAAACTCTAAACTCTAAAATAAAATTAAACTAAACTAGAACTCTAACAAAAACTCTAAGCTAAGACTCTAAGATAAAACTCTAAACTATTAACTAAAACTTAACTATACTTTAAATTCAACAAAAACTATAAGCTAAGACTCTATGATAAAAACTCGAAACTCTTAAATATAAATAAAATTAACTAGAAATATAACTTAAACTAAAATTTAAGAAACAAATCTATTAAATAAAACTAAAATAAAATAGAAATCAAAAAATAAATATTAGATATGAATAAAATATAAAACTATAAGATTTTAAAAAAAACTAAACTAAAACTTCAATATAAACTCTTCGCTAAAAACTCTAAACTCTTAACTAAAACTAAACTAAACTAGAACTCAAACTGAAACTCAATGATAAAACATCAAAATCTTAACTAAATTTAAACTAAACTAGAACTGAAACAAAAAAGGGGCGCATCCCTGCGGCGCAGCCCTGCGGTGCATTCCTGCGATACTGCCCTGTAGCGGAGTCCTGTGGTGCATCCCTGCGATGGTTTCGCCGAGCCGCGGCACATCCCCCTGTAGCACATCCCCCAGTGTTACACTTCTGCCCGGCGGTACGTTTCAGTCCCGGGGGACCGTTGAGGACCAGAGGGGGGCCTTTTAGGTCCGGAGTGCCCTTTGGGGGTCTAGGGGCCCTTTGAGGACCAGAGGAGGGCCTTTGCGGGTCTGAGGAGGGCGTTTGGGGGGCTGGGGCTCTTTGGGAGCTTGGGGGACCTTTGAGTACCGGGGGCTTCCTTCGGGGTTGGGGTGGGGGATCGGAACCCTTTGGGGTTGGGGTAGAGGACCTCACAACACTGTTCAAATGGAACTTGTGTATTATAACGACCACAGAGTTTCACCCTCAAATTCTCTTCTAAAACCTTTCCTAAAATCTTCTTTCAAAATGTCTCTAACTGTTTCGCCAAAATAATCCCATAAAATGGATAAAACGGTTTCGCTCAAATAATCCCTAAACGTAATTTCAGCGTGTTCCTTTTGTTTGGCATCTCTGCGCTAACGCATTTTAAATTTCTAGGAAACCCCTTTCCTACGTTAATCTCTTCATCTCATAAATTTTCCTAGCTAAACTATTAGGGTTTCGTTAGAATATCAATTTTCCTCTCCGACTTAAAGCTCCGTGAAGACTTATTTAAAAATATAATTTATATCTCTTTAGACTACCGCATAAGTCCAAGATAACAAGTGATGTAAATTATAATTCATGTCACTAAATATCAATAAAGCCCTATTTAAAAATAGAATATTAATTTTTCTCTCTGACCTAAAGAACGTTTATCCCTCAGGCCTAAGATTAAAGAAGCCAGAGTTTTTCTTAATTTCCCCTTCGTAAATCAATAAGGTCCCCTAGCTATTATGTAAATCAATTTCTCAGGCCCGACTAGCCACACAATCTAATAAAAGTTACGTCAAGCATGTTCATTCTCACTGACAACGAACAGACATAACACATGAACATAAATTGCTGTTGATATCCATAAATGTGACAAAGTTCATTCATAAGTACCAGGCAGATTCACACTAAAACGAATTGGTGTGACGAAAGCGATATTGACATCCCCACCTAACATTGCGCTCGAGTAACAATGGCGCCCTTGGTCCAGTGCCCAAGTTCCATTAAAAGACCAGGTCATAATAAAAGCTTACAATTTGTAATTCTTGTGAGCATTTGGAAATCAAAGCATAAACTCAATAACTGATACTAAGTGTCCTAACATTTTACTTGGATTAAAAGTGACGAACTAGGATGAAAATTTCAACACCTTCTTGGAGCTATTTCAGTCTGCATATTATTTCATTTAATTCCACTTAAAACGGATGAGCTTTTCATTTTTTACCTAAGAAAATAGCTGGCACTTCATTTTTCTTCATAGCGAATAAACTATTAAGTGTTTTTTGTGTCATTCTAATTGAAGTGTTCTCATATGAAGTGTTCACCATGTATTTTTCAATTTGATAAATTTACTCATTTTAGATGCAGTTTATAATTTGACTGATATTAGGTATTTATCAGTTTATAATTTGGAATGAATCCTCAAAAGAAAAAATGAATAATATCCAAAAGAGCAGCCAAAAGCAATAAAAAATTAGCAGTTCAGCCTTAGCCTACATGACATATATTCTATAAAGAAGCCAAAAAAAACTTTAAAATGCATTTTTTTTAAATTGTTATTAAAAACCAGTTTTTAATACAAGAAGGCTTTTTAGGAATCCAAAAGAGCCAAAAAAAAAAATCAATATCAAAGTCACCCATTTCAACTGTTTTAAAGGTGACAAAGCAGATATAGGCAAAGGACATTATGAAAAAAGTAAGCTTCTAAGTTCAAAGTTATATTCAAAGTTTTTACCCAGATAACTGACGAATTTTTTGATACGGTATTTGAAGTTGTATATGCAGTAATGCTCGATGAAAAAAACTACTAGTTTTGATAATTATTTATGTTAAGAATACATAGCTAATAGATACTTCAACTACTCGTATTATGCAAGGGTTCTGAAACGCCACAGCCATTTCGTTTCTACCAGATTTCTACTTCTCTTGATGAATAACGAAGAAGACCAGTTTCCAGCCAGGGACTTGTGAATTTTTGAACTCATGAATAGGCCCGAATCTGTTGTAAATTTAAGCTGTGATTTGAGAAGGACTGATGAAAACATTAATGTAGATAGATAGATAGATAGATAGATAGATAGATAGATAGATAGATAGATAGATAGATAGATAGATAGATTTATTTTCCATATACCAGTAAAATAATTACATAACAATCTACAAATCCCCACAAAGGCTCCATGGCCTGTAGGAGGGGGATTATGAAAATATCAAATAAACATTAAACATTTAAACGCTTAGGATTTAAAAAATATAAACATAAAATTAATATTTAAACATAAGCATTTTAACTTTTAACATGTAAAGCATTTTCTTAATAAAAAAAAAAAAAAAAAAAAAAAAAAAAAAAAGGAGAGTTCACTAAATAAGCTTTATCAAACTACAGTGAATCACAACATCTATAAAAAAAAGGAGAGTTCACTAAATAAGCTTTATCAAACCACAGTGAATCACAACATCTATATATATATATATAAAAAAAATTAAATGAAAAAAACTATTGGCAGCAGGCAAAAGTAAGGAAAACTGATCACATGAAAACAAATTTTTTTTTACTAGTCTTTTGAAGGTGCCAAACGAGTGGCATTCTCGAGCCGAATCGGGAAGGCTGTTCCATGTCAAATGACACTCAACAAGAGGATTAAAATCGGATCTTATTGTTGGTGTATGGGGAATTTGGATATTCAGAGAACTACGGAGTTGATAATTTGACCGATCAGATACAAAAGAAGACGTAAATCTAAGGGACCTGGGGATATCACCATGGAGCTGAAGAAAAGCAAAAGACGCACAGGAAAGAATATAAAGTTTTTTAATATCAAGTAACGGTTTAGTTGCCGAACGATTTACATCCTGGATAAGATTTATAGCTTTATTGTAAATATTCAAAAGCAGTTTGAGAAAAGAAGGGAAAGTAGACATCCATATGACTGAACAATAGGCAACATAAGAATGAATTAAGCTATGAAATATGATTCTTAGAATGGGTCCTGGAAAGATATGTTTTAGTTTTCTTAGAATACCGAGGTTTCTGCATACCTTCATTTTAATCAAATCAATATGGTGTTTAAAAGATAAATTTTCATCTAGGAGGATACCTAGGAAACGGACATGGCCATCCTTTGGTCTACTAATAATGCCTTTGGATATATGAATTTCAGATAATTGAGGACAAGCCTGGAATACACGAGAAAAAACTAAAAAACTAGTTTTAGAAACATTTAAGGCAAGAAAGTCAGCATCAAACCAAATTAAAACTCACTCAAAGGGGTCCACTAACTTTGTTCGAACCTCTTCATCAGTTCTCCCAGAGGTAATAAGAGTGGTATCATCGGCAAAAGTAACAAGAGAATCCGAGGTATGCAAACTATAGTTGTGGTTAAGGGAGACTGTTGGATGACATAGACGACAGCAATAAAGAGGATTTTTATTTCTAACTGCAAATATTAGGTCATTTATATAAATTAAAAAGAGTACCGGCCCTAAAACTGACCCTTGAGGGACCTCCTGGTCAACACTTGATGGTGAGCAAAAAAGTTGATCAACAGAAATTATTCTACCAGACAAGAAAGACTTGAACCAATCAAACGCACTACCTCTTACGCCAAAATGAGAAAGTTTAAATAGAAGAACACTGTGGGTTAAAGAATCAAAGGCTTTACGAACATCCAGAAAAAAAGCAGCAGGAATCAAATGGGAATCTATGGCAGAGTGAAGATAATTCAGTAAAACTGCACAAGCATGCTCAGTCGAATGATTTGCTCGAAAAACAAATTGAAAATTGTGAAAAAAATCTTTAGAAGTAAGAACATTATTAAGACGAGAAAGCATCGCCTTCTCAAATATTTTGCTAAACACAGAAAACAAAGAAATTGGCCGATAGTTAGCTGGATCATTTCTTGTCCCCCCCTTATATAATATGATGCCTCGAGCATGATTGAGACTACTCGGGAAAATACCATTCTGAAAGGAGAGGTTAATAAGTTTTGTTAAGGGATAAATAATGGAAGGAAGTATGAACTTAATTACTTTAGTAGGAATATTATCAGGGCCAGACGACGAACAATTTTTCAATCCCATAACAATTTTAGCTATTTCTTTCCCGTCGCTGGTTCCAAAAACATTGACTTCATACAAGGTGGCCCAAGATAAGACCTGAAGTTGGATCCTGAAATTGGATGTCTGCAGTCAACATTGATGGCACCGGCGGTGCGCCGCCGACATCTTACCGGCGGCGTGCCGCTGACGTCTTACCGGTGGCGCGGCGGGGCGCGCTGTTTTTGGCCCCACCTCCGCCGGTCTTCCCTCATCGGCGCGGCACCGGGGTCTAAATGTAGTCACATTAAAACATATCCAGATGACATGAGATGTAATCTCATCATCATCATTCCGCATTTCTCTTATTCCCTAGAAAAGCAATTATTAGTAGACTTTTTTTCATCCAGAAGACAACCGTACCATCTAAGCCGCTACTTGATTGCCCACTTACTGATAAGGATCGCAATAGGTTCATAAAGACCCATATTGGCAACTTATAATCAACCTGTATTCTTTACGTCATCCTTCAATGACGCCTTTGTCTCTTTCTCTTTGTACTATACCATTCTCTAGTTATTGCAGTATCCATAATTCTTCGCTTTTGTACTAAATGCTCATCCGTGTAGGTTGAAATACGCTGGGCTTTTGAACTTTTCCCACTTGTTCCTAGCCTGAGAGGAAATGGGTTGTACTATTTTTTTGTCAATTTGAAGATGCTCACCGAAAGTCATACCCAATCTACCCAAACCGCTCCCTAATAGTGCACATTGTGAATGGGATCAACCCACATTGTTTAACTGGTTAGCTACAACCAGTAGCTTCCATTAAGCCATATTCCTAATATTATACTTGAACAACACGACTGAAAGTTTCTACTGGTATCTTTCTCTTCGATCCTTAGCATCCATATTTTTATCCAGCACTTATCCATACCAGTAATAGGAAAGGTAATCAAACAGTTCGTGGTAACGAACTGTAAGTAAGGAGCGAGCCGACTCAATAGTAACCGAAACTCTAAAAAACGGAACTTTTATATCAATAGATACATCAAAAGAATAAGATTTTTATGCGAATTTCAAATATATTAGTTTCATCAAGTTTAGTATTACCTATCAAAAGTTATGGTCCTGAGAAAATTTGCCTTGTTTTCAAAAAAAGGGGAAACACTCCCTAAAAGTCATAGAACTTTAATGAAAATGACACCATCAGATTAAGTGTATCAGAGAACCCTACTACAGAAGTTTTAAGCTCCTGCCTTAAAAAATGTGGTATTTTGTATTTTTTTGCCAGAAGAAAGATCACGGATGCGTGTTTATTTGTTTTTTTGTTCGTTTGTGTCTTTTTTTTTCCAGGGGTGATTGTATCGACCCAGTGGTCCCAAAACATCTTGGGAGGGCGCATTTAAACTGAACTTAAAATTTCTAGTGCTCTTTTTAAGTGACCAAAAATGGAGGGCAACTAGGCCCCCTCCTACGCTCATTTTTTCCCAAAGTCACCCGATCAAAATTTTGAGATAGCTATTTTGTTCAGCATGGTAAAAAAATACGGTAACTATGTCTTTGAGGATGACTTAATCCCCCACAGTCCCCAGGGGAAGGTCTACAAGTTACGAACTTTGCCCAATGTTTGCACATAGTATTGGTTATCGGGAAGTATACAGAAGTTTTTAGGGAGGATTTTTTCTGGCAGTTGGGGATGGGAGGGGGGTCGGGTGTTACGTGGGAAGATCTTTCCATGGAGGAAGTTTTCATGGGGAAAGTGTCATTGCTATGAAGGGGGCGCCGGATTTCCCCAGTATTATTTAATAAACGATCAGAAATTAAATAAAAAAAATCAACTGAAAGTAAGGAGCAACATCAAAATTTAAAACGAACAGAAATTATTACGTATATGATTGAGTTAGCAACCCTAGTCATTACCTCGCTCTTTACGCTAAAGTTTTTTTGTACTTTCATCAGAGCTATTTATTCTAGTTAACGGCCTTTGTGATTAATGGGTCATTCTTAAAGAATTAGAACAAAATTTGAACTTTAGCGTAAAGAGCGAGGTATTGACAAGGGGGCGAACCCCCTAATATACGTAATAAAAATATACGAATATAGAAGTTCGTTACGTAAGTTACGTCAGATAAAAATTTCGAGAAACCCATTTAGCGAAAAAAAGGTAAAATTAATATGCAAATTTTGTTTTAATTATTCATGTGCGGTTAGCCACAATCAAAGCTGCATTAATTCAAAAACGTTCAGAAATTAAATAAAAAAAATAAGTTTTTTAACTGAAAGTAAGGACCGACATTAAAACTTAAAACAAACAGAAATTATTCCGTATATGAAAGGGACTGTTAACTCCTCAACGCCTCGCTCTTTACGCTAATGTTTGACTGTGTCTCATAACTTTATTTTTTAAAACAATAGAAAAATTTAGCGTAAAGAGCGAGGCGTTGAGGAGGGGAGCTTCCCTTTCATATACGGAATAATTTCTGTTTGTTGTAAGTTTTAATGTAGCTCCTTACTTTCAGTTAATTTTTTTTTATCTAATAAGAGTAAGGGGGGTAATTACAGAGGCATTGACTTAGTTCCTGTAGGAAGCAAACTGCTTAGTTTGATAATGCTTTTTAGACTTCAAAATTATGTTGACAAAGTCTTAAGAGAAAAGCGGTATAATTTTAGGGTGGGGATTTTCGGTCTTGATTAATAATTGAGAAACGCCTGAGTCATTAAACCCCTTTAATCCTTAGTTTTATAGATTATGAGTAATCGTTTGTTTCAGGTGATATAAGAGCTTTAGCGCAAGTCCTATCCTACCAAATAAATATGTAAAATTTACTTGTGCTACGTACGAGAACAACATTGCTGCAGTTAAGGAAATTAGATTAGTAGCTAGTTTCGTATTGCATCAGAAATTAAGTAGGGTTGCAATCTATTCTCTTTTATGTGCATCATTTTGATGGACTTTGTCCTAAGGAACATGGCAAAGGCAATGGAAGATTATGAAATCAGATTAAAAAGTAAAACTCTCCTAGACTTGGATTATGCTGATGATTCGAGTGTCCAACATGAAATTGTTGGCAAAATGAATGATATGAGACCTTTGAATAATTGCAAGTTTTGACAGCTTGGGGTGCAAGAGAAGGCAAGAGAGGTACAAGAGAGCTTGGGGTGCAAGAAAATTAGTGTTAAGAAGCCTAGACAGGGAAAAGTTGAAGGTAAATGGACAATGTTGAGCAATCGACCAATTGGAGAAAATTGACCAAGTTTATAGATGGTGGATGCAGTGAATATGTTAAAAGTAGAATAAAATAGGCCCAGTGTTTTATTAGCAATGAAATAATCTGAGAGGAGTAAGAAGATGAGCCTTTGAACCAGAATTAGAACATTGGGAACTCTAAATTAATGAGAGCATTTATGTATGGTTTTAAAATAAGAGATTTCCAAAAGACGGAAGAGGATTTATTGCATGCTTTACAAAGGAATAAATAAATAAAAAATAAAAATTTTAAATAAAAAAAACAAGTTTTTTAAACTGAAAGTAAGGAGCGACATTAAAACTTAAAACGAACAGAAATTATTCCGTATATGAAAGGGACTGTCCTCTCCTCAACGCCTCGCTCTTTACGCTAAAGTTTTTTATTGTTTTAAAAAATAAAGTTGTGAGACAGAGTCAAACTTTACCGTAAGGAGCGAGGCGTTGAGGAGAGGACAGTCCCTTTCATATACGGAATAATTCTTATATATTCCGTATATGAAAACCCTATTTATTATAACTTTATTATATTATATTATATTATATTATAAAAAATAAAAAAACTTTAGCGTAAAGAGCGAGGCGTTGAGGAGGGGACAGCCCCCTTCATATACGGAATAATTTATTATTGGATGGCAACTAACACCCCCTCCACGCCCACCATTTCCCCAAACAAATACAATGAAAATTTTGAGATAGCCTTTTTGTTCAGCGCAGTTGATTTCCACATAGAAATTATGTTTTTGAGGAGGACACTCCCTCAAAGCCCTCAGGGCAAGGGTTGTAAGTTACGCCCTGGGGGCATATGAGGTTTTTATAGAAAGCTTTGTTGTAGAAACTTCAAAAAGGGCTCATTCGATTGGAAACTCAAAGGGCTAGTGCCATTTTTAATAGTCAAAAGTGATTGGAGGCCAACTACCCCCCCTCTCACGCCCCCCTTTTCCACAAACACAACCCCTCAAAATGTTGAGATAGCTCTTTTGTTCAACGTAGTTGTCAGTTCTGGAAATTAGGTCTTTGAGAATAACAGCCCCCCCCCCACAGTCCTCAGGGCAAGGGTTGTAAGTTATGCCCTTGGGGCATATAAGGTTTTTGAAACTTCAAAAAGGGCTCATTCGATTGGAAATTCAAAGAGCTAGTGCCAATTTTAATAGTCGAAAGTGATTGGAGGCCAACTAACCCACCTCTCACGTCCACCTTGTCCCCAAACACATACAATCAAAATTTTAGAGATAGCTATTTTGTTCAACGTAGTTGAAAGTTCTGGAAATTAGGTCCTTGAGAATGACAACCCCCCCCCCCCTGAGACCTCAGGACAAGGGTTGTAAGTTATGCCCTTGGGCCATATAAGGTTTTTATAGAAAGCGTTGTCGTAGAAACTTCTTTTGTGCCCTTTTTAATAGTCGAAAGTGATTGGAGGCAACTAACCCCCTCTCACGCCGACCTTTTCCCCAAACACATCCAATCAAAATTTTTAGATAGCCATTTTGTTCAACGTAGTTAAATATTTTAGAAATTGGGTCTTTAGGATGATAATACCCTCAGAGGCAAGGGTGGTAAGTTATTCCCTGGCCACATATATGGAGGCTAAAAGACGAGAAAGTCCAGCTAACATCAGAGCTCAAAGGGATATGTAAACCAAGCTACGAGTCCAACTTTAAATCCCCCTTGAGAAAGATGAAATGGCAAAGCCACAGGATAGAACCGTGCCAGTTAAGAAAGGAGCAAGGCAAGGTGCCATTGCCTCACCTTGTTATTTCAATAACTATGTCCTTGAGGCTCAAGATCTGTGTCAGATGTCCTATGTTCTTTCTGGTCATAATATCTCCTTAGTCACTTATGCTGATGACATTTTTAACCTTAGCCAAACTCTAGACAAAATTTCTGAAACATTTCAAAAACTGCAAGCCAAGTATTTAAAATCTGGTCTTGAATTCAACACTAAAAAAAACTGGTATAGTCCTTTTTAATTGGAAAGGCCCACTTCCTGATGAAATTGTACTTGGAAATTCACAGATCTGCCCGCCTGACCAAATCATTTATATCGGCATTCCCATTGGAAATACAATTTCTCAAACTTGTCATCTTTAAACAGAACACATCAAACACTGTATATCAGCTTCAAAAACTGTATATCAGCTTCATACGCTTCCATAGTCTCTGCTAAGCTTTGTTTTAATCGCCGTTATCTGTCAACCCTATACAACACTGTTGCTCTCCCCCACATCCTCTATATTGCACCCTTCTGGAAGGTTCTTAAACATATTGATAAATTGAAAATCTTTTCAACTTTCTTCTGTTTTGCAAAATATTTACTAAGATATCCAATTTGGACACGCAATTCAAAGCTTATCAATAGACTTCACATAGGAGATCCTACTATAGCTGTTGTAAAGCTCATAGAAAAACACAACCAAAAGATTTCAAACCATGCTTGGAAACAACACCTTTTACACTAGCCATGTCTATATACACTGTCATAGCTCCTTGTCTTCATTTTTGTTAGAAGTGCCTGTGTTCTTCATTGTTTCTGTGTTTTCTAATTGTCTTTTGTCCTAGAAAGTATAGTGCTCTTCTTTTTTTTTTTTTTAGTGCTCTGTCATTTTTGTAGTTAAAACATGCTTGGAACCAAATCCTTCAACACTAGTTACATTGTAAAAGTCGCATAGTGATCTTTTGCTTTTTTTTAGTGCTCTGTCATTTCCTTTTTGTAATAAGACAGGTTTTCAATAAATAATAATAAATAAGGTTTTCATAGATAGTGATGTTGTAGAAACTTCAAAAAGGGCTCATTCAATTGGAAATTAGAAGGGCTTGTGCCCTTTTTAATTGTCAAAAGTGATAGGAGGATAACTAACACCCCTCACACCCACCATTCCCCAAACACATCCAAGCAAAATTTGAGATAGCCATTTTGTTCAACGTAGTTAAAAAGTCCAGAAATTATGTTTTTGAGGATGACACTCCCCTCGCAGCCCTCAGGGCAAGGGGTGTAAGTTATGCCCTGGGGGAATATAAGGTTTTTTTTATAGAAAGCTTATAGAAGTTTTTATAGAAAGCTTATAGTTTTTTTATAGAAAGCTTTTTATTGTTTATAGAAAGCGTTGTTGTAGAAACTTCAAAAAGGGCTCATTTGATTGGAAATTGAAAAGGCTAGTGCCCTTTTTAATAGTTGAAAGCAATTGGAAGGCTTGACATTTGTATAGTAAAGATTGAGGTAGGCAGGCTAAAATGTTTTTTTTTGTTTTTTTTTTAGACCAGGGCACTTCATATCAAAGGAGTTGTCATAGGAACTTCATAAAGGGCTCATTTGATTGAAAGTAGAAAGGGTTAATGTCCTTTTTAATAGTCAACAGTGATTGGAGGGCAACTAATCCCCCTCCCAAGGGGGATTTTTTATGAAAATTAGAAATTAGAAAATAGAAGAAACATTTATATTTTTTCAGTAAAGTGCAAGTTATGTTCTGGCCTTGGGAAAGCATAGAGGTTTTGAGCCCTACTCATGTTAATTTCTGCTTGTTTTGAGTTTGACTTGGTTATTTGTTGCAATTTCTGTTTATTTTGGGTTTCATTTATTTATCAATGCTGATTTGTGGTTGTTTCATGCTTGGTAGATTATTTGATTTTATTTTTGCTAATTTTTGGCTTAATGGAGTTCTTTACTTTTCTTTGAAAAACTTATTTTGTGGAAAGATTTTTTAATTAATTTTGCATATAGATTACATATTTTTTATAAAATTGCATTAAAATATAATTGTTTCATTCTAACAAGGCACTCTTTAATATATTTTATCAAGGTTTGTATATCTTTGATTTTTAAGTACTATATAATTGTGTTCTTTTTTTTATGTTTGGCTTGGCCAGTTACAAAACACCTTTATACACAACTTTCAAAAACAGTATAAAAAAATTATGACTGGTAAAATAAGTTGATCATTCAGATAAATATTATAGCTGCCACATAACAACCTCCAATTTTGGTTGTAATTTTCTTTTTTTTATCATACCTGCATTAAAAAAAGAGAAAATTCTTCTGCCAAATGTTATATTGCCTCCTCAAACACACAAAATTACAGTTAATATTTTAAGCTTTTATTTGCTTTGTATAACAAAACACTTTAATCTACCTTAGGTGTTACGGGTTTGATACAGGGGTATATGCAGTTACATATTTGTTTGTAACTTTTTTCCTGAACAATACTTAATAAGCAAGAGAACACAAGGAATTTTTTACTAAAGCAAATGTAGCTTTAATTTCATACTGAATTCTATTATTTGTATTTAAATAAATATAATGCTTTTTTTTTATAGATTATTAAGGTTTTTTATGTTCCAAATTATATTTTTTTCTATTTAATTTTGTTGAAAATTATTTTTTCAAGGTATTATGCAAGATTGAATTTCTTTTATTTGAATTGTCTTTTAGTTTAGAAACGGAATTTCTTTGTCTAAAATGTCTACAATTTAATAATAGCTTAAATCGTCAGTCTGATTCTTCTGTGCTTGTGAAGTGGTTATCAAAGTAGAGAACATTGAAATTGCTTACTAAAATGTATTAATTTTAAGAACAAGGTTTTTCTGGGGGAAGTAAAGAGCGAAGTTTAAACTTAAAACGAACGAAATTATTACTTCATAGCCTATCTAATATATATAGAAAAAAACCAGTGCAAATAAACAAACCGAAGTAAGTTGTAATCTATTCAGAAGAACCTCTCTGGGAATTTTTTTTTGTACCAAGACACTATAATCGACAACATTTTGTTAATCGACTTCGTCTTAGAGCGGAGCGCTATCATGTCGGCTCTGAAATAATATCGGATCTGTTTTCAAGACTTGATAAGCCGTCACCTCATTCTTACTTTGCTTAGTAATTCCTTGGCCCTTTTTCACTATTTGCACGTTTCTGCTTTAATAATGGTAAAAGCTAATCTTTGTTTTCTTAGGCTAAACTGTTTTCACTGTTAAACTGTTTGACGTATTCTAGGGCTTCGTATTCTAGGCTTCGGGTGAGAAACCGTTTAAATGTCAAGAATTTGACCGAACCTTTCTCGAGCAGCAATGCATACAGGTTAGAAGCCGTTTAAATGCTATATTAATATTTTACGAGAGTTATGGGAAGTCATCATACATATAAAATATCGTATCGAATCTTATATCAGATTAAAATTATATTTTGTTACTTTAAACTTTGCTTATTTTAAAATTATTCCCACGCTGCAAGATTATGTATCCAAGTCGTCGGCTAATGAATTTAGAAAAGTCTTTGTAATGACACTTATGAAAATAAACATGATAAACTTTTGAAATAATAACTTAAAACTAAGAAAAAAATACTATTGAAATTAGGGAATGTGTAAATTTAAAATTTGGAAATAACAATAATTTTATGACATTTGGTTATTATTATGAGCAAAAAAAGTAAGCCTTTTTTCCGTGGAAGTAAAGAGTAAATTTAAAATTTGGAGTAACCAAAAAATATCCTATATATTAGGGACGCTTCCTCCTCCCTCTAAGAGATGTTCTAAGCCTCCTTCGTCTATATGCCGAAGTGTCAACATACTATATATACTAATGATTCTCTCAATGAATAAAAAAATAAAGCTTAATGTAAAGGGTGGGGGATTCGTTCGTGTTGACCTTTAACATAGACTCTTTACTTTCATTAAAATAAATAGCAAGCTGTTTTCAAATGAAAGCTGATAGTGACATTACAATTCAAAACGACCATAATTGTTGCTGTGTGGGAGAAAGAAGGGGCAGCTACAGACTCAATGCTTAAATTTGAATTTATCTTGTATGCTGGTAATAGCCTAGAGTTTTAGCAATTTCAAAAATCCCTAAATGTAAACTGTGGCGAAAGAAAAAACCGTTTTGAAACTGTGTTTTGTTTCAAGACTGCCAAATTGTAATTTTACCCTTTTGTTTATAATTGATAACATTAAAACCCCTTAAATAGCAACTTTAGTGTAGACTTGTCTCCATTTGTAAGATGCTTAGACTGCTTACTTGGCTTTTTTTTTACCCACATTGTCTAATATTTGCTTTGAATATTTTTTCATAGACCATACTGCCTTTCTTTGATAAAATGAATATGAGTTTCAATAGGAATAAGTCCTTCATTAGACAGTGAAAAAAGCAAATACAAAAGTTGTGAATATTTCGAAGACACTGTCGGTCTTGCAAGCCCAGAATACATGGACAAAAGTATATGCTTTGTTTTAGGGCATTTATATTTCAAATATAACCTCATTGTCGTTGAAAATCCAAAATAATTTGTAAAACGTATGCTTACCGTGTTTTGATTTTGAATATTTGCTCTACAGTTTTTATGTTTCAATACCAGCAATGGTGAAAATGAAACACCTTTTGTGAAATTCATGGTAGGCTATGTGTTTTTGTGTCGTTTTTTATTCTGGCTTTCTGGATTTCCATGTCTTCGAAATATTCAGAACTTCTGTATTTGTTTTTTCACTGTCTAATAAAGGACTTATCTCTATTGAAATTCTTATTCATTTCTAATATTAGCCTTATCTTCAGCAAGCCTAGAATACATCGACAAAAATCTATGCCTTGTTTTTGGGCATTTATATTTCAATATAACCTCATTGTCGTTGCAATATAAAATAATTTGTAAAACGTATACTTACCGTGTTTTGATTTTGAATTTCTGTTCTACAGTTTTTAAGTTTCAATACCAGCAATGGTGAAAATAAAACACCTTTTGTGAAATTCATGGTATGTGTTTTTGTGTCGTTTTTTTATTCTGACATTCTGGATTTCCATGTCTTAGAAATATTAAGAACTTCTGTATTTGTTTTTTAACAGTCTAATAAAGGACTTATACCTATTGAAATTGTTATTAATTTATAATATTATCCTTATCTTCAGCAAGCCCTGAATGCATTGACAAAAATTTATGCCTTGTTTTTGGGCATTTATATTTCAAATATAACCTCATTGTCGTTGCAATCTAAAATAATTTGTAAAACGTATACTTACAGTGTTTTGATTTTGAATTTCTGTTCTACAGTTTTTATGTTTCAATACCAGCAATGGTGAAAATAAAACACCTTTTGAGAAATTCATGGTATGTGTTTTTGTGTCGTTTTTTTATTCTGACTTTCTTGATTTCCATTTCTTCGAAATATTCAGAACTTCTGTTTTTGTTTTTTCACTGTCTAATAAAGGACTTATCCCTATTGAAATTCTTATTCATTTCTAATATTAGCCTTATCTTCAGCAAGCCCAGAATACATCGACAAAAATCTATGCCTTGTTTTTGGGCATTTATATTTCAAATATAACCTCATTGTCGTTGAAAATCTAAAATGATTTGTAAAACGTATACTTACCGTGTTTTGATTTTGAATTTCTGTTCTACAGTTTTATGTTTCAATACCAGCAATGGTGATAGTAAAACACCTTCTATAAAATTCATTTTGTGTATTTCTGAGTCGTATTTTCATTTTGGCCTTCTGGATTTCAATGTTTACAATATCTCAACATTCATATTCAATATTCCATATTTGAATATTCACCATATCAATATTTAAGAAACTGAGCTTGTAATAAACAAGCTCAGAAAGCTTTGAATGCATACTATATTTTATTTTAGGACACTAATGCTGCCATGTTTTTAATTGTTGGCTTCAAAACCCCGTTAAATACTAACTTTTCAGGAAATCGAAAATTAAGTGAAAAAATGTAATCATAACCTTTTGGCTTAGGGCACGAGTTTGATCACTTAAGACCAAAAGAATTAGCCAAAAATTAGACAAACAAATATCTTTTGGTTCCCGGGTTCAGATACATGATTAAACACCTAATTTGAAATTTGTATTAACCATGTTTTGATGTAGAATAGCCGTCGTTTCATTTAAGACCAGTCCTAAAATTACCCTTGAACAATTATGAAGCCCCCCCCCTCCTCAACCCTATCCTTGATCATATTTTTGTGTATCAGTGTTTGGAAATCAGTTTCGTAGGATGTTGTATGAAAACTAATTTTAAAAGAAGTTCATAATTTAAAACACCAATAGCTGATCTGCAGAAATTCGGCACATAGTCATAGCATATTTTCTTTAAAAACATTCAATTTACAAATTACTAAAAAGGAGTTCAATAATTAATCAGAAGAAGCTCTTTTGGGACGATTAATGATAGGACTAATTCTACTAGATTTCCAGAATTTGCATAAAACCTCCATCGATCAAGAAAAATTAAATCATCTTTTAGAATCATTGCTGTTTATTCCAGACTCGGCTACGGAAAGTCTTAGAAGTGGGTCAAATACCATGTCAACTCTTCGTGGTATAGTTAAAGAAGATCAAAAAACAGAAATCCGTCCCATGGATAATCAGAATATGAAAACAGTAAGCACTCAAACTCCTATATCGCAGTTGCAAAACACATCGATGTCAAGTACTTAAACGTGAAGATAATCGACGTTGATCAACTTTTCTGTGGAACAAACAAATCACTAGATTACTTTAGTTAAGAAATTTCAATACCTGTAATGTAGACAAATTTCAGGACCCTCTAGAGGGAGGAGTGGAGGTAGGTACTTAAAAATACCTTCTCGGGACATGCTTTACCCTATTGATCCATCCCTGGAAGTTTCATTTTCCTAACCTAACCCCTTTCCAAGATAGCCAAGATTGTCTTAGCTTTGTTCTATTTTAGCTTTAATCTCATTAAATCTAGTTTTTTTTTGACGATAGTGGTGCATTGGCGTCATTTTTTGTACAGAAGACTTATTTAAAACATGCTTTAGTTTAGTAGCAATGGCTTTGCTTTTGTTACTTTGGTGACTTTGGTGACTCTGCGACTTTGGTAACAGAAGTTTCAATTCGGCATAACACATTTTTTTTTAATATGCGTTATCTTTCAATCGCCGATTCATTTCTAATTATCATTTCTCCTAAAATGTTAAATTCAAAGAATCACAAACAATGAAAACACAATCTTTTTTTTATTTTGAAAATCCTAAGATATTTTATTAATTTCACAGGAGAGTTCATACAAAAAATTTTAATAAAAATAAAAACAAAGCACTATTATATTTAGCCACACGACCCTATTGCCAGGAATGCAACGAAAGAGAGAGAAATTAAAATCGTGTTTCATTCACAGAAATTTGTTCTTGGTCTTAGTTTGAACACTGTGAACGTTGTTTGAGCAGTATCTGAAGCCTTTTCGTCAAATGAAATATCAGAACAAAGTAGAAAACAGTAGAAAACATCAAATGAAATCAGTAAAAAACATCAGGAACAGTATAAGAGAATAACAAAATGGAGACAAATACATATAAAAAATTCAGTATATTTTTAATTAATTACTTTTTTTTATTTCGCTGTCTTTAAAAAAAAGAATAATAAAAGATCATCTCGACTCTTACTAATTATTCCAGGACTTCTGATTTCTTCATATTACGTTTTGCTCTTTTTATTCAAGAGGTGAAAAGTAATTGTCTTACTATTTGATGAACAAATCATTATATTATTTTATCGGGACATTCTCTACCCTTCCTAAGACAAGGCTGTCCTTCTCCATTTTCCAAAAGTCTCCCTGGGTTGTCCCAGGGTGCGGACATACACTTATCATTAATAATTATTAAAAAAATTATCCAGAAATCTAAAACTATTATTTGAAATATGATTAGAAGAAGTTAAATTTAAAAAAATCCAAAAAATTCCACAAACTATTACCTACTGTTACTTTCTCCAGGATTATCGAGAAAGGGTAAATGAAAAACTTTTGTAAAACAAAAAATCTAATTTTTAATTTTTGTTTCTATTTGCGGCAAATAAAAGTTCAAATAGGGATAAAATCCTTTTAATAGACAGTGATGATGATAAGAGTGATAGAAATTCACAAAAAATACCAGATATTTCGGTCGCGTTTGCAGTGACCGTCATCAGTAGTAAAACGAAAAATTATCTGCGTCGTTTTTATATTGAAGCCAGTCATGATGCATGACTTCATCTTTTATAGACACCACCTCTCCCGCCCCCCGCGCTAAGAAACTGAATAATCAAATGTAAAATGGGCTATAGAATCGTGATCATACCTAGAATTAATATGCATACTTGACGTGTTCAAGAGCTTGGTTTTTTACTAATCTTTCAATAGTTTCTTATATTTGACCTCTAATAACGCAATCAAAGGACTTGTGGGCAACCCTCGTATGCATGTAATAATTTCTGTTTGTTTTGGTTTTTAATATGGTATAGGAATTTTCATTTTGGAATTTCAATTTGGCCTAAAAATTCTTTAATATTTCATAAGTGTAACTTTTTTTACTTATAAATACACCCCTCCCCAGAAAAATCTCTATATCTAAAATTCTCCCTGTGGGACCTTGCCCCCTCTCCCCCCCCCCGTCGAACCGAAAAAAGTATGCACACGTCCCATTAAAAAATATTATTGCTACAAAAAAGACAAGTTGTATAAAGGAAAAGTACCCAGGGGGTTCAGGGGGGGGGGGATCTTGTGTGCTACCAAGGGATGATGGTTGAAAATTTAATAAAAAATGGTTGTCTCAAAATTGTGATAGCCTCAATTTAGATAAAAAGGATCGTTTGTTATACCTTGGATACCATGGATGTGAAGGAAGATTTGTTTTGTAAGGAGGAATTAGCAACAGTACTAAAAGGATTAACGAATAATAAGGCTCCAGGTGCTTATAGGGTGGTAAATGAGTTTCTTAAATATGGTGGCTCTGAGGTTAGAAATAAGTTATTGAAGATTCTGAATATTATTTTTGAAAAAGGGGAAGGACCTCACAATTTTACGAAAACATTAATTAAGCCACTTTATAAAAAAGGTGATAAAAGTGAGCATGGTAATTATCGAGGCATTAGTCTTATCTCTGTAAGTAGCAAATTGCTTATTAATATAGTACTTTTTAGACTGAGACAGGACGTAGAAAACGTTTAAATAGAAGAAAAGTGCGGTTTTAGACTAAATATAGGATGTGTTGACCAAATTTTCACTCTTAGGTTAATAATTGAGAAGTGCCTAAGTTCTCAATTATTGAGAACTTGAGAATATTGTCCAATCCAACTTTTTGTTAATTGATGCCACTGGCGTTGCCTAAGGAAAGATATTAAATAGGAAAACTAGAAAGACAGCCTAGCATTCTAGTCCCCACGCAATACTCTTTCCAGATCTTTTTATTACCCTCATCAGTACACCCCAGTTAGCCTCCCTCACTTCAAATGTGTTAGATAGGATAGACTAGTTCTAGGCTATGCAAAGGTTTCCTGGTTGTATGAGTACTTCTTTAAATTAGATTTATTTGGCGTTCCGGATCAACTATTAGCCTACATGCTAAACAAGCGCGCAAAATTCACCCCGAAACCTGTAAAAAATTGTCAGTATAGCCTGGGACAAAATATGGTCCATTAGGGGTTATATAATGTAACCATGATAATTGTGACTAAGTATTGTTGGTCGTAAATTTATAGCAGTTTAAATTACTGACATAGGAATAAGGTTTTTAAAAGTCTAGACAAGCTCCTTCTTGCTAGCTTGGAAAAGGACCAGGTTCTGAAAATGACACTGGTGCTGCACGATCTCTTTACTGAACAGTGATTATACCTCAACACAAAAATTCCATGGCCAAGTCTAAAGTATTAAATGTTTCCCTCAAATTTTTAATGATATCTCTTAAAATTTTTTCAAACTGCTTTGATATAAATACGAGTAAGTTTTAACTTTGCACCGATCTGATTTGAATTTTCTAAATAGTCCAATTTAGCTTGATCATAATAATAAAATATTAAAATACAGATAATATCAGAAATATACATCCTAATTTACTTTCAAAATATAATGTAATAAAAATTTAGAGCGTTAAAAACCTTGCTTTTAAATATAAAAATCTTTTCATAGATAACAGTGTTTTCAAAAATTATTCCAAAAATTTTCAAATTTTCTCTTGACAAATGAGCAGGACCTGTGATTTTGTCATCTTAATAGAAAAATTCTGTAAATTTTAGTACTGTCTGCGTTTTCAAAAATTGTAGACAAAGCGTCGTATATTTGGATATATATATATATTTTTTTAAAAATCGTAATCGTTTTTAAAGCTTGAGTTTGGATTTCAAAAGAGACATGGGATTCAGCAGCACATGATTATCATTAACCAGTTTGTTAGTGATTGTATTGATAATTAGAACGTATTTAAAGCATTTCAAGGAATTTCTGACAACAAACCGTATAATCATGATAAAAATTACAATCTTTAAAAAAAGAAGAAAACACGCACAAATAACATCCAGTGAAAAAAAATTGAAAAGTTATTAAAATATTCTATGTTTTATTAACTAATCTTCTTGGACATTCAAAAAACGTTCAGCTCAAGTTGATTTGATTTTATAAGTATAAAAATTTGGGGGTTCGTCCTCAAATACATAGTTTCTGGACCTTTTAATTACGCTGACAAAAGTGGCTATCAAATTTGGATTGGATGTGTTCTGGGAAATGGTGGGCGTGGGAGGGGGGTTAGTTAGCCCTCCAATCTCTTTGGGCTATTAAAAATAGCACTAGCCATTTTAATTTCAAATTGAACGAGCCATTTTCGAATTTTCTACTACAAAAACTTCGATACGAAGTTCTCTGGTATGAAAAAAAAAAAAAAATGTTTTGTCCAGATAATTATTTACTTAGCCATCGCTATTGCGGTACCTATGATGTATTATATTATTTTAATACGACATATTTTACATTTTTACCCTTTCTAACATCGCCTAGGGTGGAAGTGTGGTACTCAATGATGGATTTTTTTCAATTTTGGTATTATTCTGAGGCTTAAATCATCTGCATAACCTTTGTCTAACAGAGTCTTGCTTCCTCATTTGATTTCTTGTTCTGCCATTGCCTTTACTTTGCTCCTTATGACAAGTCAATCAAAATGATCCATTTAAATGGGGATAGAACGCAACCCAGCTTAATTCCTGATGTAATACGAAACCGGCTACTAACCCCACTTTCTACCTTAACCGCAGCAATGTTATTCTCGTACATAGCACTAATCACTTCAATGGATTTATGTGGTATAACATACAAGGATAGAACCTTCGCTAAAGCTCTTCTGTCAGCTGATTCAAACGCTTGCTCATAATCTAGAAAACTGAGGACTAATGGCATTTGATGACCCAGGCACTTCTCAATTATTAATCCAAGAGTGATGCGGCGCATCATCTACCCTTTCTAAAACCGCTTTTTCTTGTTCTTCTCTTAAAATCTCGTCTACAGCATTTCTAAGTCTACAAAGTGTCATCGTACTAAGTAATATGCTACCTGCAGAAACCAGGCTAATAGCTCCATAATTACCCCACTCACTCTTATCACCCTTCTTATACAGGACTTTAATTCGTTTTCTTAAAATCGCCAGGTCCTTTTCCTTTTTTATAAAAAATCATATCCATAATCTTCAGTAACTTATCTCTAACCTCACAACCATCATATTAAAAAAAAAACTCATTTACCGGGAAATGAGCACTTGGTTTGTTATTATCTTTTAATCCTACTTTAGTACTGTCACTAATTCTTCATCATAAAATGAACCTTTCTTCGAATTAAAAGTGTCACAAACTTTTTTGTTTTTTTTCTCTATATCTTGCATTATTAATAATATTGTTATTGACTTTAATAATAAGTATTATTGGTTGACAACAATTATTTTTGA
>NC_142812.1:401389-445476 GCF_049724085.1 Artemia sp. Qi Xiang Cuo
CCAATTTTTCCCCAATAGAATTTTGGCCCCATGTCCCCCCAAAAGATTTCCAGACGATATGGTTTCCCCTGCAACACCGATAGAAAGGCCCCTGTCATTGCAGGAAGAACTAAACAGAGTTGTAAAAACCCCCAGTATTACTGTGAAGAAAACTCCTCCCAAAGATTTAACTAAAAAAAATCTGTGAGAAGTTATCGATTTAATAAATGTCCCCATAAAAACGGGTCAAAGTAAATATTACCCTTCCCATTCATGGTGGGAAGGATACCGTTGGTATCCAACGGTGGCACATTCATTGATAACTATAATACAAGAATTATGCGTTCAAAAAGTCTTCGGAATATGTGTTCAAAGATTCCGATCAAAGCTTATAATACCGTTGTGCAGTGTTTAGCTGATAGACAGTTAAACACTGAATTCAGAAATCAAAAGTCCCGGAGGGCCCGAAGATGGTATAATCGGCACCAACGTTTTAAAAATAATGCGGTGGCGCACATTAGAGGACAGCACCTAGAAAATCTCCACGAGGAAGCCAGGGACATTTGTGAGTTGGTAACTCCTCCTTATACACGAGAGATTTCTCGAGGAAATTATTTTTTCAAGAAACTTTAAGGTGTGTAAAGATTTTGAAAAAATGGGTAAAATTAATGATAAATTAATTCTAGAAACAAACAATAAGATGAGGCTTAAGAATATCATCATAATCCTCGTTGTTCACGCAGTGGCCCAAGATATTGTAAAACATGGAGTAATATTCAAGCATGAAAATTCATTGCTAGCTAGCCATGACGCATGGAAGATCTTTATGAAATTGGACCCCACACCCTTCGAGACCTTGTTTCAACAAGTAACAAGACTAGAAAAAACACGAATGAACTCAAAGAATCGATATTTCAATTCCTTAGATCGAACAAAGGACTACAGGCCAGTAAAATAATGCACAGTAAAGATAATAAAGTTTCCAACTTCAGTTGTCCGCAAACTAAAATCAAAATTCGTAATAGATGACTTTGATGAGAAAAGGACAGAAATTGACATGGCACTTGGGACAACCACCAAGGAAGACAGAAGGAAAAGATTGGCGGATAATATTGAATACTTATCGAGAGACGTTGCTTAAACAAAATCAATACAAAACCCTAAATTACTGACTACAAGGAAAGGAAAACCTTATGATGGAAATTACGCAATGATAGACGAACAACCTTTTACCCAATCTAAATAGGAAAAAGTGCCCAAAAAGTTTCAACTCATCAAGCCTATTTAATACTATATAGACAAAGACTACAAGCCTTATTTGAATTATTCAATACGGAAATACAAAAATTAAAACAAGGTACCACGAAGATTTTCGAAGTATTCTTTCGAAGAAATAAATACCGTAGGTCTACAGGCCTAATTCCCATCATCGGAAAACTCGCCTCCCGCCTTTTCGGTTTGACAACGGAGGAAGACCTAAACAGCCTGAGGGAAAGTGTAAGAAAGTTGAATAATGCCATGAACGTAACATTACACATTCAGGAGATACAAGCCAGTGTAGCAAATTACCAGAGAGATAAAATTGAAATAATATCTAAGATAAAGGAAGAAAAACGAGCAAAAATGGGGTTTTTATAGGCCAAATTTTTTCACCCTTTTTGATTTTATTTTTCATTTTGTTACTTTCTCTCCTCTCTGAGTTTCGTTTGTCATGTATAGCCAGTGTGGTCTAAGAATGTATTTGTTTTATATGTTCAGTGAAGTTTCAACAGAGTCACCTATATTTCAACAGGGCCTATTGTTGTCTGTCTAAAATTTCAACATGGTTACTACAAGATATTCTGAAAAGAAATTAATCTCATGATAGAGTCCAATATTTATGTTTGAATTTGGCTGAAGGAATATTTTTAGTCTGCCTAGTATTCCACTACATCAGACAAAAATTCTTGACACTTCAAACATAGCTTTGTCAATATAATATTAGTTGTCACTTTAATTTGATTTTTACCAAGAAAAAGCCAACATGGCTACATTTTAGAGAATATCAGATGTATGTTGACTCACTGGTGCTGATTCCAACTTTTTTTTTTACAAAAAAAAAAACAAGTAATGACAGTTTGAAAATTAAATTACATAGTTAAAAAGATGTTGGGTGTTTATTATCTGCATAACTAAGCAGAGTTAACCTATTTTAAAGGGAAATTTCAACAGTGGTTCCAAAATTGCACTGTGCCTAAAATTGCACAAATGAGTCATTGGTGCCTTTGCATCTTCTTTCTCTCAAACTTTACTTGGCAATCTTTATTTTTTCTGTATAATAGCTCTAAAGAGGTTGGGCTTGGCTTGCACCTCTTTTCACTGATATGCACACAAGAGGAAGCATAAAAAACAAAAATAGATGAGCAAATCAACTTCAATGTAGAGAATGAAACTTCAGGGACAAATGGTGCTAGGCTCACATTTTTGTCTGTCATGAAAACACTGTTGGTATATATACTTATAGCTTTTTCTGGGTGAAGATGTCTGTAGCAACATGTCTCCAGGGTAGCAAGGGTATCTTTCTGAATATGAGGGGTTCCTTCTGGTTGCTGTCTTTGAAATTCTGACATATGTAGCATCTTTGGACTGTTCTTTCAATGTCTGCATTGTATCCTATCCATTAAACAATTATTCTTGCTTGCTGTTTCGTTTTTCTATGCCCAAGTGGGAAGCTTTCAACTGGCTCAGAATTTCTGATTTCAGCTTTCCAGGTATGAGGATTCTTTCTTCCTTGAGAATGAGGCTGCAGTCAACTGTCATTTCATGTTGTATTGTCCAGTAGAGCAAGAGATCATTGCTGCAGAGTCTCCAGATTTGTGACCATCCAATTTTGATGTATTTATTATTTGGCAATTTCTGCTAGCTTTGCATCACTGACCAGCAGCAATCTCAAAAACTGATGGATGTAGATTTCAAGCTCTTGATCTAATGTCTCATCTATGTCTAGGAAATATAGCCTTGACAGAGCATCAGCAAATGGAATGTCAGTGCCAGGATGGTAGGTGAGTGTCAGGTCATAGGTTGGATCTTTAGCAGCATCCATTGATTCTTGCTGGTGCTTTCTGTAGGGGCTTAGAGACTATGTTTTTCAGGGGCTTGTGGTTGGTTGTGGCAATCACCTTTCTGCCATAGAGATAGTGGTGGAAGTGCTTACACCCAGAGACAATTGCATATAACTCCTTCTCGAGTTGAGAGTACATCTGCTCAGTTTTGTTCAAGGATCTAGAGGCATAAGCAGTTGCAGGTTGTCCAAGGAAGGTGGCCTTCTTTCATGCAGGGTACATGTCCTAAATATGTCCATCCACCTTTCTTCCTTGGAACAGTAATAATGAGAGGGTGACTGGTTCTATTATGATTATCAGAGTTGTTGGTTCTCTGTTGCTAGTTTATGTTTAAAAATATCCTTAGGCACATATTCTCCAATGCAAGAATTCTCTTTTCAAGTTGATGATTCATTGTCCAGCACTCACTAGCATAGAGGAGTATGGGGAGCACATTGTTACTGAAGAGATGTAAATTAAGTCACAAAGAATATCTAATGCTCCTCCAAATGGGCTTTAGTTTATTAAAAGCTCTGGTTGAGTGACCCAATTGTGCGTTTTGGTCATTATATCACCATCACAATTGATCCAGCTACCCAGGTATTTGAAATCTTTCACCAGCTCTAGATTTGTGCTCTTGTGATAGAAAACAAGCAGTGAGCTTGTTATGGACATGTTCTTCAATTTGTCAGCATTAATAGTTAGAATAACATTTTCTGTACCTCCCCCACAGACCAGCTTTGCTTTTCAGGGGAAATAATGATAATTTTTTGTATGTGTATTTTTTCAATAAATCCTTTCTCTCTCTATATGTTGTCAACTTTGCTCTTTACTTAGGCAGTGCTCTAAAATTTCACATTATTCTAGGTAAAACCAGGTAAAAGCCACGGAGAAAAGCACTACAAGTGCAATGAATGTAGAAAGATGTTCATACTGGAACATAACTTAAATTGTAAGTTTTTTCGTTTTTATTGTAATTCAACACTTTTTTCTTCTTTTTTTACAAGCAATAAAAATCAAAGAATCTAAAGTCACAGCCCTTTTTTAGAAACATTCTCTTTTTAGAAAGATGATATGCCATGCTTTTTTAACATCATAATCCTACCTTCACCGATTTTTGAGTCAAAGTGAATCAAATAAAAGCAAAAGTAAACTTTTTTTTTTGGGGGGGGGATTTAATTTTGGATTTGCACCATCTTCATGTACCTATGACCGTATTGATGTGGACTGCTTCCCGTGAAGTGTGAAAATTAGGTTCTAGAATTTTAGTTTTTGAAACTTTAAACACCCCTCCCCCTTTTTTTGCTTCCTCTTTGGATGATTATACAGAGCTATGCATCCCCCAGTAAAATTTTATGCAAAACTATAGATTAAAACATACAAGGCAGAAGTAAAAAAAAAAACTACATGGCATAATTCGTGAGCAAGTGTTTCAATTGCCTTTACAGTGCTGCAGTTTTGCAAAGCTGGCAAAAAAGCCAAGCTTATTAAACTCACCATCACCCAACCGTTTGTTTTCAGTACACAACTGTTGTCTGCAGCAACTCATTGCTGACAGCCTTAGTAAGAACTGAGTCTACTATTTAATTTATAATTTTTATGAGTACACAGAGATTAGAGGGCAGTCAGTCCTTCTCTCAACGGTCCAGCAACTATGTCTTTAGGGATATAGGTTATGCCAACCCCCATAATTATGCAATTGGCCCATTATGCATTCAAACGAAATGTTGCATTAAATTATTTTTATAGATAATAATTTTTTTCATTATTGCTTGAAAAGGAATAATGTCCTATTGAAGACTTAGGAATGGAACATGCTATATTTACTTTTTAACTACTTAATCCTCCACAGTCCCCGGGGGAAGGGCTGCAAGTTATGAGCTTTGCCCATTGTTTACATATACTATTGGTTATTTGGAAGTATACAAACTTCTTCAGGGGGAATATTTCGGGTAGGGAGGGTTAGGGGGAGGGGGTTACGTTGGAGGATCTTTCCATGGAGAAATATTTTCATGGGGGAAGAGAATTTTTTAAAGAAGGGAGTGCCGTATTTCCCAGCTTTATTAAAAAAAAGATCGAAAATTAAATATAAAAATAAAGTTTTTTCAACTGAAAGTAAGGAGCAACATTAAAACTTAAAACGAACAGAAATATTACTTATTTGAGGGGTTTTCCCCCTCGATGTTTCTCCTTACTTTTAGTTGATAAAACTTTTTTTTAATTTAATTTTTATAAAAATCCATAGTTTGGGTTGCTATTTGTATGTTGGAGTGACTTTTCAACAATTTTTAATCCTGACACAAAAAGTATTTTTTAATTTAATTTTATAACTCCTGAAGTTGACCAGAGAAAAAAAAACATTATCAGTCCCAAAAGATTCAATATATGCTCTTTGACATCCTGGATACACTCACACTCGTTTTATTTATTTAAATCATAAGAGAAGAAGTAGTAATAGAAATAGTCCCAAAAGTTTTAACTTAATCCTCCCAGTCGTTCTCGATATTTTGCTATGGTGTCTTCTTGGCAACCATAAACACAATGCCTTTTTGTGTAATTTAATGCAACATTTCGTTTGAATGCATAATGGGCCAATTGCATAATTATGGGGGTTGGCATAACCTATATCCCTAAAGACATAGTTGCTGGACCGTTGAGAGAAGGACTGATTGCCCTCTAATCTCTGTGTACTCATAAAAAGGGCAACAAACCTTTTAATTTTGAATCGAATTAGCTCCTTTAAAATTTTCAATGATATTTCTAGCTATTACAGAGTGGTGCTGTCTATGATATAGCTTGTATGCCCTTTTGAAATCCTACATGCATACATTTTTTTCATCTAATTGAAACTCCTCCTAAAAGTTTCCCTTTATTATCCTTTCTTTTAGTTTATCTTTTAGCTCATTATCTTTTTCTTACTGTATTATACTTCTGAAGAGGTATGAACTATAAGCTAGGCCTAAGATACACTCTGTTCCGGAGTCACTTCTAAGCAAGAATCGTGAAGTGTCACGATTCTTACTTCTCCTTTAAGGGGCGTTTAATTTATTAAAATAAAGTGGGTATAAAATTCAAGGAATTTACCACGTGCTCATAAGAATTGGTGAGAAGCTATCGTATTATCCAATTCCAAATTTTTGGGGACGACACGGGTATAGTATGCATTATATAACTCCTATTTAATTTGTCCCTTTGATACAGTGTGATTTTGTCCCTTTGATGCGTGGCAAAGGTAAATACAATATACCTTGTGCTGCTTTGTGACAAAATTTACCTTAAATATTTCGCTTGGCCAAACTGAAGAAAAGCATAATTACCTCTAGTTTCCCTCAGAATTATATTTTTCCGATTTTTCTGTTGAGACATTGTTGTTCGAGAAATATTATTTTCACGGTGGATTCCTTTTCTCCGACCTATGCGCGAAAGTACTCAGATGCTTGGATGTTATGTTAGATCCATTTTTGTTACATAAGATTAAAAAGTATTTTTTTTTATTGAAAGCTATGTCAGTAAAAAATGAGCAGATACTAATTTAAATTAATAATACTAATATCTCTGCTTTGTAATACAATGTTTACCACATAACATATGTTCTTCATTAACTTGTTTCTGTTCACTTTTAGTTTATCATTACTTTTCACTGTTCTTTGACACTGCTTCAGAAGTTGTTTTTTGTAAGTTATTCTGTATCTCACTTTTCCAGAATATATTTTGATCACTTACTGTTACCATCCTCCTCAGGAGAGAGGAAGGCAGAGGAATGGAAGCACCATTCATACCCTTTAAATAGGCTGCACTAAAAGTGTGGGCCAATCCTGCTCTCTAGGCCTATAATGAATGAAAGATTGAGATGACTCGGGTACGCTCTGCGGATGATAGATTACCAAAATTGTCCTTTTCAGTAAACCGCCTAGAGAAACCTTCGGTCGTCAGCGATTGGGGTGGGAGTATGTCGTAAAAAGGCATTTAAGTAAAATAGGAAATTCCTGGGAGGGTGTAAAAAGGGAGGCTTTAGACAGATTAGGATGGAGGAAGGGCATGTATAGCTGCGTTAGCGTCAGGTGGTTTGGTGCTGCGGTGAGTTGTTAGTAGTAGTGGTATATATCCCTTGACTAGTATTGATTCAGAGTTCAAAGCGATCACACCTATCTAAAAACAAATATTTTTCAAACATAATCAAATTAGTAAGCTTCGCAATTTAATCTCAGTGAAGTAAAAGAACATTTATTCCATAACAAAATTGGAACGTTTTACGAGCACCAACAGATTAGTAAGTTGTGCAATCTAATCTTCTGTGGTACTGTTAAGATCAATATATGCAGTACATAGCTCTAGTAATTACATGTGAGTGAAAAAGAATTATAATTGCGCAACGTTTGGATTATAAAACTTGGAATATAAAGGATTATAAACAGACTTTTTTTGGATTTTTGGGGGGTAGTCAAACTCTCCCCTTGCGAGTAAGACTCGTTTAATGTTTTGAATTATCATTATGCTCTTGCCCGAGTAACAACATAGTTCACACGAGGGTGCTTGTTATCAGTGTTCAGTGGCAGATTTGGATTACTTCACGGATTTTCGATACCCATATTCCCCTGTTGCCGTTTCTATAACCCAAGTTTGATATTTAGCCATTATTGAGGCGTACCTGTCCTGGTTATATTTTTAGCCGTGCCAGTAATTAACGGCCAAAGCCAACAGTACGTTAAGATTAGAGTGGGTAAAGAAATAATTGATCTATACTTCTTTTTTTTAACGAGTCCTTACGCACAGAACCCGAGCGAGAAAAATTGACAAAGAAACTATTAAGTCCCCATAACCAATCATAAGATTCGTTCATGATTTGCAGTCTAAAGGACAGGGGGCTTTCTAGAAAAAAAAATCATTTGACAATTTTCGAAAATTTATAGTGCCAGGTCAGTCAATACTCAAATGTAATCGAAAGAGACTGGATACTAGATGAGTATTTTGAAATACAGCACCAAGATATGAAATATTTATTCAAGCCGTCTTTATTGAGATGATTTTTTCCTTTAAAAGAGGCTTCAACTGCTGTGTTGTAATATATTAGAATTTCCCAACAGGAGTTACATATCTTTATTTTTTAAATTTATGTACAGGTTTTGTAAGAAATGTACCATTGTGTAATAAAGTATGTAATACAATGTTATTCTTAACCGGGTATTTTTACGGGTATATTTAACCGGGTATTATTCTTTACCTCACGGGTAGTCAATTGCCAATGTCATCCTCAAAGACCTAATTTCCTGAACTTTCAACTTCGCTGAATGAAATAGCTATCTTAAAGTTTGGATTGGGTGTGTTTGGGGAAATGGTGGGTGTGGAGAGGTGTTAGTTGCCTTCTAATCACTTTCGACTATTAAAAAGGGCACTAGCCCTTAAAATTTCCAATCGAATGAGCCTATTTTTAAGTTTCTACGACAACGCTTTCAATAAAAAACCTTGTTTGCTCGCAGGGCATAACTTACAACCCTTGCCCTGAGGGCTATGGGGGAGTGTCCTCAAAAATATCACTTCTATCTGGAAATCAACTACGCTGAACAAAATGGCTATCTCAAAATCTTGAGATTAGATGTGTTTTGGGAAATGGTGGGCGTAGAAGGGGTGTAATTTAAAATATACTTGTGAAGTTTTTTTTGTTTGTCCAAATATCAACATAATGGATGTAAAGGATTTTTGTTTTTTTTTACATTAAGGAAGAAAACAGAACTATGAAGAAGTTCGAAGAAATTATGAAAGATATCAAGCAAAAAAGAACATCAACGTTTGAAATAGAAAACCAAATACATTTTTTAGGACTAAACGCTGAAACAATTCTCTCCATGAAGGAGGAAGTTATTAAGGAATTAGAAGATTCATCATCAGAAACATCCTTTGAAGAAGAGTCCATGGAAGAATCCTCTTTTGACGAAGAGGATATTCTGCGCCTAGAAAATTTTGACCAGGTAGGTAAACATGTTTCTTCGTTGAGGAGGGGGGATTTTAGTTTATTTGTGCATTCTCTATCTTTTAACTGCAGTTTTATTTCTTTTTCTTTCATTATTTCATTATTTTTTTTTGAACAGTGGCAATTTGAATTTGTTGATGGCTAAACAATCCTGTTTAGCCTATATTTTAGACTCAACTATAAAATTCCATGAGCCATCTTATGAACCATATGACGATCAACTTATCTTAGTTTCTTTAGATCATCGCCACTTTCTCTTCACCTTGTCTCTTCTGATATTGTAAAACTGTCCTTAAAAATTCTGGACGTCGATTTTTCTCTAACCTGAATTACGACACTTACGTCAGAAACATCCTTCATCTGGTCAATGCTACTATTTCCCTTCAAAGACTTATGCCTCCTTTGCTTGTCTTCTCTACTTGAATATTTTGTGTCGCTTTTGACAAGCTCTCATTTTGAGTGGAGACTTTAATTATGATGAATACAACCCAAAAATGATCCAGTCCGTCTTGGTAATTGTTTTTCTCAGTCCGTAACTATCTTACTCGCTATCCATTGCCTTACCTTAAAGTATTTAAAAGAAACTTGCATCACCAATAAAACATGACCAATTCACTGCTCATTATTTCGGCCCGAGAGTTGAAGCTACGCGCGAGTTAGTGTTATCATCCGTATTGGAAAAAACTTTAAAAAAAACCTTAGAAAAAATCCGCGTGTACTTTTTCCGTTTTTTTTAGTGTCTCTCCATTTCAATATTTTTTCATCTAATTCTCGATTTTTTATCCGTTAGATTTTATGGTTTTTCTTTTTGTTTCTTGTCGTTGCCTTATTTGAGTCTATGGCCGGTAATTTAATCTTATGTTTTTTGTTTATTTGTGTTTATTTATTTATTGTGTTTATTCAGTTCAATGCATTTTTCTGGGATACCATACAACGATAAGACCTAAGCTGAAGCTATTCTATCAATAGAATCAAAGCTTGCTCATAATCAATAAAATTGTGGAAATGACACAGACACTTCTCAATTATTAACCTAGGAATACAAATTTGGTCGACACATTCTCTACCCTTTTCTAAAACCGCATTTTTTGTCTCTTAAAACTTTGTCTACATCATCTCAAAGTCTAAACTAAACGTTACTATTTACTTATTAACGTGTAAGTAATTTACTGGGTTATCGAACTTTGTAACGAACCATAGTAAGTGAAAATTTGAACACATTTTGTAAAAAACTTACATATAATGTTCGAGTTAGGTTTAACCACAAATAGGGGTTAGAATAGCCTCTTTTTGCCTGTTATTCGATTTTTCATCTGTCGGGTCTATTTTTGAATATTTAGTAATTTTTTCTCTCTAAATTTAAGTCAGGCAAGTTCAAATTTAAATTTAAGTGCGGAAAAATGGGTATCACATAATTTTTATCGGACACATTTGTGTAAATGTTGGTTGGTAGGGGAAGGGGAGGGGGATAGATGTATATACGACCTATACGACCAGAGTAAACGACCGGATGGATTTGTGGTAAAGAGGGCAGGAGGGGATGGCTAGTTGCCATCCAGTTCCTTTTGACTTTTTAAAAGAGAACTAGAATTTTCAATTTCCAATCGACTGAGCCTCCTCCAAAGTTTATGTGACCAACCTTTCCAAAAGAACGTTATATGCTTCCGGGACTAAGTTACAACACTTTCCCGGTTCTGAGGGGTTGTGTAAGCCATAGAGTTTTTATTATATAATCTTTGGCCTACCTTTTTTTTAACAAAATGGGTATCTCATGAATTTGATCGGACACATTTGTAGAAAAGACAGTTGGTAGGGGAGGGGGCTAGATGTCTATACGACCTATACAACCAGTCAATTCGACCATCTTTTACATGAAAACCTATACTCCCTGGGGTATAGCTTACAACATTTTCCCCTGTGCTCTGGGGGAAGTGTCGACTCCGGAGTTTTTTTTTATATTTGAACTATTTGGAACAAAATTAACAAATCATAATTTTATTGGAGGCAGTGGGGAAACAGGGCCTGGGGGGGGGGGGGAATTTGCCCTTTGGTAACTTTTGACTGGTGAGAGTGCGGGATTCTCCTAAGTAAAAAAGAGTGGCTCTTAAGTGTAGAAGATCATCCTTCTCAAAAATACCACGAGGCACCATGGCATAACTTCACCCCAGTACACAGGGTCCGGGGTATTTTTTCGCTTCTTAAGTGTTTTTTACATGAGCTTAAAACTTTATTATTTTTTTTTACAAAATTGATAAATACAAAGTTTAAGAGCATACATTTTTGGGAAAATTGCTCGGATGGGGGGGGGGCTTGTTGCCGTCTGATAATTTTTGAATCTTAGAAAGGCCACTAAAACTTCCGATTTCCAATTGAATGAGCCCCCTCCAAAATTTATATGACAACCCCTTTCATATAAACTGCTTCTGAGAAAACGAAAACAAACATTAGAGCCTTATGGCCTCTACTATAGAGACTTACTAAGAGACTTCTTTTTAATCATATTTTTGTGGGAATGCCAATTATCTTTTCTAAGGACAAAATCGAATTTTACAGGCGCTCTTTTGCTGTATGGCTTTTGCCCCCTCCCTCCGATAATGTGGAGAAAAATAATATACATCCCATGCCCCTTGACTATCCGGATATGGACCCCTCTTGCTCCCCAATAAAAATGCTGGAGATTTTCCTCTGCCCCACCAAAAAAAAAAATACATAGGCCTTTTTTGTAAAAGAGATGGTATTTCTCTATCCCCATCTTATGCATATAGAATGAAATCACACTCAAAATGTCTTTTTAAAATAGATGGCTGATTCTTACTGCTTTTTAAATTTAAACATTTTTTTAACTGACATTCTATGAAAATGGTTTGACAGCGGATGCTGAGAATCGTGACACATGTTAGGCATTTTTGGAATAAAATTTAGGGGGGCTATCTGCACTCCAATACTTTTTATATTGGGGCTACTGGTATTCATGCATGCTACTTAGTAATAATAAAATTTATATTTAGCCAGTGAAAACCCAATGGCCGTTCTACTGATTATGACAATACTATTTTCATCAAAAATCAAAGGGGGCCTTAGGCATTGCTTCTACTACTACTAACTGCTCACCGCTGAAGCGAGCAGTTCAAGGCCAAAAACAATTGCATCAGTAACTCTGCTCAAATTTTCATTCAATTCAAACTTAAGAAGTTGAAAATTATAGAATATTTTCAAAAAAAGATGCATCGAAACTTCTAACAAACTTTACAATGTAAATTTAATTAAGACGAACAGTCAATGGCTATTATCTGCTTTAATGGAGGACTAACAAAAACAAAATGATTTCTGCTCACAAAATATAATTTTAAAGAAATCTTTGACCGGGCTTCCATTGGTACTATTGGTAAGTGCGTCAATGCTGTTACCATACGTTTAAAAGCAGAAAAGTCTCTTCGAGTCCTAACAAAACTTTTTTTTTTAGATAAATAAATTTTCCCTTCAATTACTATTTACAATTGCAAACTGCATAAATTTAAGAATAACAAAAAATATACAGTTTATGATGAAAAAAAACTTTAAAATAAAGTAAGTGTTTACATCAAGATATTACCAAAATGTTGGATTTTAAGAAATTTAAGAAAATGTTAGCTTTTAAGTAATCACACTTACTAGGCTAGGGAGCCAGGTAAGTGATGAAGAAAACGTTTTAAAGACTCAAATGGAACTGGATAGCAACTAGCCATCCCCACTACCCTCTTTACCCCAAATCCATCCGATCGAATTTTTTAGTTATCCATTCTGTTAAAATCAGTTCAAAGATCAGATTATAAAACTCCATATAAAGCCCTGAAGGCATATAAAGTTTTTATGTGAAGGTTTTAAAAATAGTTCAAATATCAGGTAAGTCTAAAACCCGCCCCACCAAAAAAAAACTTATGGGCAATATTTTATTCCAAAACTTAAGTTTTGGAATAAAAATTTGTCTTTCAGTTAACTGAAAGACAAGGATTGCCCTTTACTAACATTTTATTCCTTCGAACTCTTTGAACATAAAAAAAGAAAATCCGTTTCTATTTCTATGTTTTTCATTTTCTCAGATACTATCTTAAATCAATCTTAAACAATACTGAAGAAAAAAACACTGCTTATGAGTATTAAATTATTAAGTTAGCAATCTTTTTTGCAATGAAATATACCTTTTCATTATAATTTTTTTTTTGTCTAAATTAATCTATTTTAAAATGATTTGAACATTGCCCTCGTATGTAATAGTCAATAGGCATACATGTAGCAAATATGTGGCGTGAATGCAAGACCCTCTAGAAGAAAGCGAACTACCAATGAAGTTGATGACCACGCAGGAAGCAGTTAATGTGAGTTAAATTCATAGTCATTTCTGCTAATGATTTTTTCTCCTAAAGGGAACAGTCAATTTGAAGGACAAGGATTGCCCTTTATTAACATTCTATTCCTTTGAACTATTTGAACATAAAACACACAATTAATATCTATTTCTGTATAGATCAATTTCTCAGATAGCATCTGTAATCATTCTTAAACAATACCGAAGAAAAAAAACCACTTTTAAAAAAGGTATGGAGTGCTTTTCCATTAACCGAAGATGAAGAAGCGCAACTCATAGAATGTACCCTTAGTGTTGAAAAATGGGATAGCTCCGTGATGAGCTGGGATTACCAAGCACATTGTTACGAACTTGATCCCCATTTTGCCTTTTCTTTTAATATTTTTTTTATACATCACTGTTTTCATTCCAAGTAAAACCTTTGCTTCTTCCAAATATATTTTTTTTATTATAGAATTTTATTGATGATGATGACGATAGTGTTTGGGGCGCATTTCCTTTGAGTGGAGAAGAAGTAAATGCATTATGTGATCTTGTTGAGGGAACCCCTCTAAAACCGATGATACAACAAGGTATTTCAACAAAATCCACCCCCACACCACATGTATATGAAGATATTCTAACATTCCATAATGAGCTAGACGATATATTTAATACTTTTGATTTAGACAAGGTTTCTTTTTAATCACTCGTGCATTAATGTATCCTCGTCACATCATCACAGTTTGAATAAAAATAACTATAACAGTGAAAATGCTCAACGCTTAAGAGAACATAAAAAATACACAAGGAAAATAACCCTTTGAATATTATTAGAGACTCAAATGGAGCTAGAAATCGCATAAGGGGGCTTATAAAAACACAAGAAAAAGATACACATTCTCTTTTATTTAAAGGAAAAGATGCAAGGCTATACACACTGCTAAGTTATGCAAGGAACTGCCCTGTAGTATCCTTATGGTGAATTTTCAATTTGATCGATGAATGTTGCTCCAAAAAGCATTTTTTTTGTGATTTCCAATACAATTCTATACCCATTATTGAATACAGGACGAGGAACGAGGCGTACAAGATCATACGCCTATTTGTAGTTCAATAACAGGGCTAGAAATGAGATCGGGAGTGACATCAGACCAGATTTCTGCGAACGTTAGCTTTGAATTTACACAATATGCTTATCGAACTGTGTATTTTCTGTTTGTCACAATTTCTCCGTGGAAATCAACCTACTTAATAATTGTTTGCTATGGTTTCACACATTATAACTTTGGTGTTTGATGTTTTTGTATCTCAGTCAATAAATTGAATTTGATTATCAGTTGAATCAATGAAATACGGAAACTTAAAAGATGTATGGTGTTCTCGATTGTGAATTCATTGGTTTAAAGAAGTCAGCTTGCGGTGTAATTTTTGAATGTACATTTTTATTGTTGGATATAGATCATAGTGAAGTCTCTTGCTATCACTGGCACATCAACTATAAAATGCATGCTTAAAATAGAGACAAGTGAAGTATGACATTACGGATTATAAACAAACTAGGCTTATATGATAGAGGGATCCCCCATTCTATAAAGGAGGGAAGGATCTATCCACGGTACAACAGGAAGTTGGAGAAATATGTAGTTTTTTCGGTGTGACAGCACTATACGTGAAAGGCAATGAACCCACTGATAAACTTTTAATTGTCAAATGCAAATCGGATATTCCATTCTCATTGATAGATTGGGATCACACCAAGTGGGTGACGAATGATGAATTATTATGATGTATGACGAGGTTGTTAAAAGTTGTGTATACCCCAAGTTGATATAGTAAATATACATGGAATTCAAAGTGCTTTAAATACAATAGTGAAGTATACTGAGGACAATAACTTGTATCGGTAAATGATTTTGTGTATTATATTATTGTTGTAATTATGCTCACACACAATTAAATTATTTCGAAATCGAAAATGTTCCCTTTCTTCTTGTCAGATTTTTTTTAAAATAGGTTATCGAATATTATTAGAATAACACCACTGGTATCAATCTACCACTGTCAATCCGACCTGGATTGACATCAGACCAGATTTCTGGAAACGTTAGCTTCGAAATTTATATAATATGCTTATCGAACTATGTATTATCTTTTTATCAAATTGAGACATTGTTTATAATGTTTGTGCTTCAAACCTGAGATAACAGTTCATTCGAAAGCATTGAGGAACAAACACCAAAAAAAATAGATGATATTGATGTTATTGCTACGCAAATTTATAAAGTGTTTTATTTATGAATAATTAATTGAGATATTTTTATGGTAGCCCCCAACCCCTATATATTCAAATTCAGGGTATTTATTTTTACACTGGGGTGGGGTAGCATAAAGCGTATGTTAAATGTAACCCAGCTAGCATTTTTTCTCTGAACAAATTAATTTATTTTCTACTATGCTAGGTTTTGAAAATGTCGTTTGGTATAAATTTTAAGCCTATAACTGCGTGTTAACGAGTTTTTTCAATCTAATTATATGTCTATATAGTGGGACTTGCTTTCATACTTATATTTCTAGATTTTATAACATTTCGAAGGTTTTATACTGGGATGTCTATAGCCTAGTCTAGACTTAGAATGAAATTTATCCCCACTTAATTCTTTTTTTAGAAATGTAATTTCTTTAATGCAGAATGACAATGTCTTAATGAAAAATCTCATTTTTAATGTATTTAATTTACCATACAATATTATAATAAATAAACGAGCCTAGCGGTGTATAAGAATTATCAACTTTTAAACAAGTTTCAATGATAAAACTCCCCACAAAGTTGAAAAATATTAACAGCTTTTAGTTAGTGTTTTACTTCATTAGTATTAACCAAACTTCACTTCTCGCATGTGTTCCAGCTAACCTAAGAGTACTGTTCCATTCTCCAAAAATCATATGTAGCTGCATGATTTTCAACTCTGATATTTTTTTCCATTTAAACTATGATTTTTTTTTTCTCTGCGACATATACTTGAGGAATAATGTGTTCGCATTGCAACAATACAGAATGACAGTATCTTCATGAAAATATCTATTATTTTTATGTATTTAATTTGCCATACATTATTATAATAAATAAACGTACATAACGATGTATAAGAATTAACAACTTTTAGCTAGTTTCAATGATAACCCCCCCCCCCCAAAAAAAAGTTGTAAAATGTTTTATTTTTTAAAAGAAACTATAATTGAATTTCTTTTTAAGGATAATTTTGAAGAAAATGCCCCTCCCGCCGTCAAAAAAGCCCGAATTGAGGATCACACACGTCGTTCAGTAATTTGCTATGCCGGACCCTCTACATCCTATATGCAAGGCGAGAATACAAGGATCTGTATAGAAGAAGAAAGCAAATTGACAATGAATACGATGGCATTGCAAGGAACAAATAATGTGAGTTTTAAATTTAATCGATATTTTCACCTACAGCTTCTACGCCCTATATACAAGGCGAGAATACAACACCCTCTATAGAAGAAAGCGAACTACCACTAAAGTTAATGACTACGCAGGAAGCAGTTAATGTGAGTTAAATTCATCGTTATTTCTGCTAATGATTTTTCTCCTACAGGGAACAGTCTATTTGAATGACAAGCATTGCCCTTTACTAACATTTTATTCTTTCAAACTCTTTGAACATGAAAAAAAGAAAATCCGTTTCTATTTCTGTATTGTTCATTTTCTCAGATACCATCTTTAATCATTCTTAAGGAATACTAAAGAAAAAAACCTACTGTTTATCAGTATTAAATTATTAAGTTAGCTATTTTTTTCACTGAAATATAGCTTTTCATTATAATTTTTTGTCTAAAGCGAACTACCAATAAAGTTGATGACCACGCAGGAAGCAGTTAATGCGAGTTAAATTCACCGTCGTTACTGCTAAGGATTTTTTCTCCTAAAGGGAACAGTCAATTTGAAGGACAAGGATTGCCCTTTACTAACATTCTATTCCTTTGAACTATTTGAACATACAAACACAAAATTCATTTCTATTTCTGTATTCATCAATTTCTAGAATAGCATCTGTAATCATTCTTAAACAATACCGAAGAAAAAAAACCACTGTTTAACAGTATTAAATTATTAAGTTAGCTATTTTTCAACGAAATATACCTTTTCACTTTATTTTTTTCTGTCTAAATTCACCTATTATTAAAATGATTTGAACAATGGCCTCGTATGTAATGTTCAATTGGTATAGATGTAAAAAAAACAAATGCAATCTCAAATAGTACTTACATATTTGTGGAAAAGAAAATGGTTCTGACACACTCGGTGTTATTTGTAGCAAAAAATAAATGTTGTAAAATACGAAATTATTGACTAGATATACCTTTAGTTGATATGCAATTCTAAAACCCTTGTTACACCTGAGAGTTTAGCTCTGAAATATGATATGGCTATCTAAAAATTGATTTTTTCACATGTTTTTCAAGTAAAAGTAAAGAGCTAGAACTTTAAATCAAACATGAATAGAATTAGAACTGAATAAATATTTATTCTGATTATGTTCAATTCGTTATACATTCAACGTTTCAACTTCAATTTACTTAAATCTAATTCATATTTAAGGAAAAGCCTTCAACAACATTCAAGCAACCCGAGAATACCAAGAAAATTCGAATAGTGGAAAAAAAACCTCAACCAGTACACAATGCGTGGAGTGCTTTTCCATTTACCGAAGATGAAGATTCGCAGCTCAAAGAACGTACCATTAGTGTTGAAAAATGGGATAGCTTCGTGTAGAGCTGGGATCACCAGGCACAGTGTTACGAACTGGATCCCTATTTTGCCTTTTCTTTTTATTTTTTTTATACATCAATGTTTTTGTTCCAAGTAAAACCTTTGCTTCTTCCGATAGTTATTTTCATTATAGGATTTTATTGATGATGATGATGATAGTGTTTGGGGCGCATATCCTTTGAGTGGAGAAGAAGCATAGGCATTGTGTGATCTTGTTGAGGGAGCCCCCCTAAAACCGGTGATACAACAAGGTATTTCAACGAAATCCACCCCTGCACCCCATGTATACGATGATATTATAACATTCCAGAATGAACCAGACGATATATTTAGTACATTTGATTTAGACAAGGTGTGTTTTAATCACTCGTGGGTTAATGTATCCTCGTCAAATCATCACAGTTTGAATAAAAAAAACTATAACTATAATCGTATAAGTGCTTATAAAAGCACAACAAAAAGATAAACATTTTTATTTACTTAAAGGAAGGGATGCAAGACGATATGCAATGCTAAATTATGCTAGGAACTTTCAAGTAGTATCCTTATGGTAAATTTTCAATTTGATCGATAAATGTTCTTCCAAAAAGCGTTTTTTTGTTATTTCCAATAAAATTCTATCCCCATTATTAAATACAGGACGAACAACGGGTTGTACAAAATCATACGCCTATTTCTAGGTCAATGACAGGGCTAGAAATCCGATCAGGAGTGGCATCAGACCAGATTTCTGGGAACGTTAGCTTTGAACTTACATAATATGCTTATCGAACTATGTATTATCTGTTTGTCACAATTTCTCCATGGAAATCAACCTACGTAATAATTGTTTGCTATGTTTTCACTCATTATAAATTTGGTGTTTGATACTTTTGTATCTCAGTCAATAAATTGAATTTGATTATCAGTTGAATCAATATAATACGGAAACTTCAAAGATGTGTGGTGTTTTCGATTGTGAATTCATTGGTTTAAAGAAGTCAACTTGCGGTGTAATTTTTGAATGTGTACTTTTATTGTTGGCTACAGATCATAGTGAAGCCTCTTGCTATCACTGGCACATCAACCATAATATGTATGCTAACAATAGAGACAAGTGGAGTGTGACATTACGGATTATAAACAAACTAGTCTTATATGATAGTTATACCACCTATTCTATGAAGGAGGGAAGGATCTATCCACGGTACAACAGGAAGTTGGAGAAATATGTAGTTTTTTCAGTGTGACAGCACTATAGGTGAAAGGCAATGTACCCACTGATAAACTTTTAATTGTCAAATGCAAATCGGATATTCCATTATTCAATTTGAAAAATTTTAAATGTGAGATATTTTCTAATAAAACACACAATCCTCAGGATGAAGTTCGATTTTTTAGCAGATGGGTTCTGATAGATATTCCTTCTCTGGATACATGTATAAGATATCCCAGGAACAAGAAGAAAAACAACAAAACACGTAATAGAGATTGGGATCACACCAAGTGGGTGACGAATGATGAATTATTATGATGTATGACGAGGTTGTTAAAAGTTGTGTATACAACTTTGCCCCCCTCCCCTCACTGGAAAATTTTCCCTGGGCACCCATACTGTCAATATGACTGAGGTTGGGAGAGTACGTACATTTGCAAATTATCATGTAATGAATATTAATTGTTCTTACTTACCGTCAACTCAAAACTAGTTTCACCTTCCTGATCGTGTTTCTCCAACACCTCTTTTTTCAAAGTTCCCTTGAGTTAGTTACCACGGTAATAAGGATACTTCTACTGGGGTTGATTCCTCCACTGCACCCTTTTTTTCACAGCGCAAAAAACCCATTTACGGTAAGTTTCTCAAATCGCTTAAAATTTCTAGAAATTTTTGTTACTAACCCAGAATGTACAAATTTTCAGGAGCTAAGTGAACCCGAGGTGTTATTTGAATCTCTACAAAGGGATGCTATATATGCGTCCTCCACAGGGATATATAACAAATTTATAAATTTATATATGTTTATATATTTTTCTGGAAAACATCAAGCAAATCTCAATCCATTTTTTGGAGCGCCCATGCTTCAGAACCATATTTGACCACTGTCATCACTGTAGCTTGCTTATTCTAATCTTGCTCTGCAGACTTATCTCTCTATTGTCACAAACTTTTTTCAACTGTGAAAAAAACACCGTAAGCCTTGGCTATTCTACTTTTAACATCTTCACAACTCCCACCATCTTTACTTATTATAGCACCAAGGTAAGTGAAACTACGTTAGCGACTTACGTGTTCTTAAGATTAATTTTTAAACCTATTCTAGCACACTGAACTCGAAATACCTCTAAACGTATATTCATTTTACCAATATTTTCATCTAGAATGCTTAAACCATTATCATAGCTAAAGTCTAGGGGACTTTTGATTCCCCATTTGATTCCGTGCTCTCACATTACCTTTGCTGTGCTCCTTATGACAAAATGCATCAGAATGATCCGTGTAAATAGAGACAGAAAGGAACCTTGCGCAACTCCTGATTTAATACCAAACCAGCTGCTAGTCTCATTTCCTACCTTAAACACAGTGTTATTCTCGTACATAGAACTAATCATTTTAGTTCCATGTTTGTCTGGTATACCATACCTATTTGATTGGTATACCATATAAGGATAAGACTTTCGCTAAAGCTCTTCTATCAACAGAATCCAACGCTTATTCATCATCTATAGAACTAAGAACTAGAGGTGTATGATAACTATGGCACTTCTCAAGTATTAGCCTAAGAGTGAAAATTATGGCCGACAGATCCTCTATACTTTCTAAAATCAAACTGCTTTTCTATTATAAATTTGTCTAAAACATCTCTCAGTCTTAAAAGCATCATGTTACTAAGTAATTTGCTACCTAGAGACCAGGCTAACGCCTCAATAGTTACAGCACTCACTCGGGAAGGCGCCAAGACATCGACACGTCAGGACCACTACCGTCAAGACATCGACAAAATCCGTCATAACATCGACAAAGAATCCGTCAGAACATCTACATTTCAGGACATCGACCGTCACAATCACTACCCATCAGAACATCGACAGTCATAACATCAATACGTCAGTTCATCGACAGTCACAATCACTACCCGTCAGAACGTCAACAGTCATAACATCGACACGTCAGTTCTTCAACATTCACAATCACCACCCGTCAGAACGTCTACACGTCATAACATCAAAATTTCTTTTCGTAAAACAAAATCCGTCAGGACCACTAAACGTCAGAACGTCGAAAGTCATAACTTAGACGCGTCAAAACATCTAAAAAAAATCTTCGGAACAAAAATCCGTCAGAACCACTAAACGTCAGGACGTCGACAGTCATGACATCGACAAGTCATAACAACTCAAATTTTTAAATTTAGTTTTTGGGGTTTAGGGGGGGAAAGGTACCAAGGTTATGTTAGGTTACGTATTTAATTTATGCTCTGCTTTACCCAAACCCCCCTAAACTGCAAATATATACCCAAAATTTGTTTCTAAACTATTATATATTTATTACTATTATATAAATTTATAAAAAAAAATTTCATAACGAAAATCCGTCAGAACCACTAACCACCAGAACTACGACAGTCATAACATCGACACGGCATACCATCAAAAAAAATTCATAACAAAAAACTATCAAAACCATTAACCGTCAGAATCTCGACAGTCAGAACAACGACACGGTACAACATCTAAAAAAAAATTTGGTGTTAGGGCAAGTCAATTTTATGACTGTCGACGTTCTGACGGGTGGAGATTGTTACTGTCGATGAACTGACGTGTCGATTTTATGACTTTCGACGTTCTGATGGGCAGCGATTGTGACTGCCGATGAACTGACGTGTCGATGTTATGACTGTCTACATTCTAACGGTTAGTGATTGTGACTGTCGATGTCCTGACGTGTCGATGTTATGACTATTGATGTTCTGACAAATTTTCCTTGTCTACTAAATGACGTTTAGTGCTTCAACAGTCATAACATCGACACGTAATAACTTCTAAAACAAATTTCATAGAAAAAATCTATCAATGCCACTAACCGTCAGAATTTCGACAGTCAGAACAACGACACGTCATAACATTAAAAAAATTTTGGTGTTATGGCGTGTCGATGTTATGACTGTCGACGTTCTGACGGGTAGCGATTGTGACTGTCGATGAACTGATGTATTGATGCTATGACTGTCGACGTTCTGACGGGTAGCGATTGTGACTGCCGATGAACTGAAGTGTCGATGTTAAGACTGTTGACATTCTGACGGGTAGCGATTGCGACAGTCGAAGAACTGCCGTGTCGATGTTATGACTGTCGACATTCTGACGGGTAGTGATTATTACTCTCGATTTACTGACGTGTCGATGTTATGACTATCGATGTTCGGACAAATTTTCCTTGTTGACGAAATGACGTTTAGCGCTTGGGACGGTTAGATGAAATGGTATTATTCCCACTCACTCTTATCACCTTTCAAATACAGTGGTATAATTAAGGTTTTCCTGAAATCGCTAGATACTTCCTCTTTTAAAAAAAATAATATTCATAATTTTCAGTAAGTTATTTCTAACCTCAGAGCCACCATATTTAAGAAATTCATCTCACATTATCAAATCATGTGCCGGCTGACACAATTTCCCCTTTCTTACTATGATTTTCCCATTTGAATTTGAATGAAGAATTGGGAAGCTAAGAAAAGCAAGCGTCTGTCCTTTTGATATCCCTTTTCCCCTTATAAGAATACTGGTTTTGAAGGTGTTCGTCCGATCTTGCTTATTCTCTAAACTATACGAAGAATTCTCTGCTGAATTCTTTGCAGAGGGAAAAAATCCTTCCTCTTCTTACAGACCTGGGGCAATTCAAGAACCTCAGTTCCACATCTACCTCCAATTATATTGCTTATCTTGTCAACTTTACTGGTAAAATTCCTGAATAGTCTATTTCCTGGCTTAATTTAATTTCCATTTAAGACGCAATTAATTTCTATTTTAAACGAATTTGAATTTGTTAATTACAATTTGTTAGTTTAAAAACTTGTCACTGAATTCAATATTGATCTTCTCCTACTGAAAATTAAAATTTAAAAAAACAAGTTTTTTTTTCAACTGAAAGTAATGAGCAACATTAAAACTTAAAACGAACAGAAATTATTACGTATGTAAAGGTGGTTGCGCCCTCCTCAACACCTCGCTCTTCACGCTAAAGTTTTTCAGTGCTTTTAAAAAAAACGTCTTATTGTTCTAATTAAACGGCCCTTGTCTTCCAGGAGTCATAATTAAATAATCCGGACAAAATACAAACTTTAGCATAAACAGCAAGGTGTTGAGGAGGGGGCAGCCCACTTTATATACGCAATAATTTCTATTCGTTTTAAGTTTTAAGGTTGCCCCTTACTTTCAATTGAAAAAACTTATTTTTTTAATTTAATTTCTGATTATATTAAGTGATACGTTTTATGGGGCTTAAGAAGTTGGGAGAGTTTTCTAGTTTCATATGAACTATTATAGTTCATATGAGTTCATATAGTTCATATAGTTCATATAGTTCTATATAGTTCATATAGTTCTATTATAGTTCATATAGTTCATATTATAGTTCAAAACGAAATTTCTTTTACCACAAATATAATTTTCCTGACTGAAAGACAAAGAGCGAATTCAAATGAACTATTATACTAGTTGTTTCATATTTTAGTTTGAATGGGTGGCTTTTGAGATTTCTATCCGTTAGAGAGTGGAATCTTAAAATCAAATAGCGTAGGATAAACGGTGAATTCACCCTTTACCGATAATTAGGAATTAACTCAAGGATAGTTCGTCCACATTTGCCCTCGTTCTCTCAGTCAAAAAAATAATATATTTCTTATAAACACCAAAATTGTTGTGTATAAACCCGTCACACCACAATTGGTAGCCTCTCCCTGGTCCCTAGTAATAATCCAAAAGAGAAAACTCTTTAGAAGAAAAATAGCACAAAACGATACTAAATAATGCATCAGAGGCGTATCCAGGATTTTCTTTAGGGGGGAGGGGGGCGCAAAATAGGTTGATCCGAAAGAAAAAATTTAGGGAGGAGGGGGGACAATATGGATGGATCCGATAAATTTCCGTTACGAGCAAGTTTAATTAACGCAAACTAGAGTTAATTAAGTAAATTACACTACTTTAGACTACGGTAGGGGGTGAGCAACCCCCTAGCCCCCCGTCCCCTGGATCCGCCACAGTAATGCACAGAATATAGTAAAATGAAAATAGATATTTGCCAGTCAACCACATTTAATTCAGTTTCAGCCTTCGATCGTTTCCAAAAAAGCTCACCCCCCTATTTATATCTAAGATACTCAATATTCCTCAACCGTACTCCAAGAAATAATACAAATTCGTTTTTCCAATCTATGACCTTTAATCCTACTTCGCCATTAGCGATTGATATTACATTGGATGTCGCTGAATCTCTTCTTCTCTCCTAGATAGCATCCTGATGCCATTTCCGATTTCCAACTTATTTCTATAGACACCGTTCTTCCTTTTTTTGAAGTTGCGCCTCTTTCTTATTACGGTGAGACTTCCGCGCCTGAAAAAGCACATATTTTCCGTACTTTCGCATAGGGATAAGCGATACAGTATTTTTCTTAGACAGATGAAACACGATTCCGAGAAGAAAAGCAGGAGACATGAGCACTCAATCCCAACCACAGTTTATAGAATTATCCAGTAAGTTTATCGCAGATCATTTCTGGTCTTCGTTCTCGGTGTGAACAAAAAGCTCCTCCCACTTTTTTTTTTTTTTTTAATAATGTAATGAAACGAGAATAAATTAGCATTCCTTCTTTCCGAAAAGTTCTTGGTACTTGTTCATTATTGAGAAAACTTATTTGTATTTTTTTTCTTGTCTGTTCTTCTTTGATTTGGTTCTGTTTGTATTTGTCAGAATTTATTTGTTTCGTTCCATTTTCTTTCTTTATACTCCATCAGTGTTGTACTTTACATTTATGATGGACAATAAATTTATACATACATACAAATTCTAAAGCTAGTTTATAGTCCTAGTACTATCCAGATGACTTCACTTTGAAATTGTCTACAAAATAATCATGAAATGTCCCTAAAATTCTTAATTTTTATACAGTAAAAAGTGTCCTTATATGATTTACTTTTAATGTACCAAAATTTATATACTGCTTTGTGTTTTCACTAAAGCACTCCATTTCTATAATCCTACAAACATAGGAAAATGGCATCAGCTGGTTTATTTGCACTAGTTTTATTGATATGTGTTAGCTAGACCATAAAGAAATAATTTCTGTTCGTTTTAAATTCCAACTTCGCTCTTTACTTCCCTCAGAAAAACTGTTTTTTTTTAATTAATAATGTAATGTAACGAGAATAAATTAGCATTCCTTCTTTCCGAAAAGTTCTTGGTACTTGTCCATTATTCAGAAAACACCAAAGTTGATTGAATTTACAGGTACAGGGTTGAAACAACTGAGACGCTTGGGAGATAGATAGGATATACATAATTTGGGCTGTATATTTGCACATTAGTCGCTAAGTATAGTGAACCTACATACAAAATGTAACATAACCTAGCCAAAAAACCAACTAAGTACTAAATATTAACTTGAAATATAGCTAAAATGTAGTTTTCCACCGAGCCAAATCTAATTCACTTCCAGTACACACAGCAATAAACCGGTTAGTGTCGTATGTTGCACATCCAAATTCTTGGTGTTTTTTGAATTAAGTACCCAGCTCTTCATGTCACTCCTTACTTTCAGATGAAAGGAAAGATATTTTTGGCTAAATTCAAACGACACAAATGGACCATTTAAGAACAAATTAAGGCCCTTGTGTATTTTACGCCACACACTCCAGTTTATACTGTGTGAAACTCGAGGACAAACCGGTTTCTTCGTCAGAATCTTTCAGCTTAGAGTGAGACAAGACAAGGAAAAGTGACAAAATAAATGGAAATATATAATTTTGGCTATATATTTGCACATTACGGGGGGGGAAGTATTTGGACAGTTTGAAGATAGAAACCATTCTTACTTCATAATATGCAGGATAGTTGTACCTAACACATTTTGTATCTAGACCCACTATGTGCAAATATATAGCTCAAATTTGTTTCAAAAATAACGAAGAAAGTAAACAAAGAAACCGGTTTGTTCTCGAGTTTTACATAGCGTAAACTGGGGAGAGTGGCGTATAATACACAAGTACCCAAAATTGACCGTTTTAGACCGAGTAATCGCTATTACAAGAGTGTGTACCTACTCTAATTTCTGAATGGAATATTCCCTTGTTTTGACTTGGTTTTGTTTCAGTCATTGGTGCATGTGTATTATACAGAACACACTCAAGAAGTTTGATCTGATCAGTTTGTGTAAAACTGGTTTGTCTGTTTGCATTTGAAGACAAAAAAGCTTATGCACAGTGAGATAAACTGCTAGATAGTTATATTTTAATCAGATTAATATCTTTTATTAGTATATTTTAAATTTATATTAAAATCCGAGTGGCCCTTATAACGATCAAAAACTAAGAGAAGTAGGGTCGACATCCCCAGTAATTTCTTTAGACCAGTATATAGCTTGGACTATAAAGAAAACAATATACATTTAAAATGTTTTCTCTTCATACAAATTTAACAAATTCAAAATTATTAAAACTTTCAGGAACGAATTTCAGTAAAATGAAATTGTATGAAATGTAATGAAACTATCACGAAATTCATTTTGAGAATGAATTAGTTCATCTTTTAACCCAGATACAACTTTTATCATCTCAACAATTAACTATTGGAGAATTATATTCTCATTGAACCAAGTGATTGAAATTTTCAGCCTCATTATGATTGAAATTATCACACAAAATCTTTCTGAATTATGGCTGGTAGTTTTTCTCAAAATCATCCAACTTCTTCAACATTTTTCTTTTTCTTCAAATCATCCAAATACGTATAAATGTAAAAAAAAACTGAACCCTTACATATATGCACTGAAGCCATTGACAATTCTCCCTTAAATATAATGAATTCAAAGGATATACATAAAAAATGAAGAATAGGGGATGTAAAACTGTTTAAAGAATATACACAAAGGGCATAGACTATGAATGAACCAGATATAAAATGTTTTGGGTATTGGCTTCTAATATATTTCTAATATTTTCTATTTCTACTACCTTTCGTCCTACTTCGCCACAAGGTGTTGGTATTAAATTGGGTATCGTTCAGTCTCTTCTTTTTCTTCTAAATAGAATCCAACTGCCATCTCCAATATACTTCTATAGACGCGGTTCTTCTTTTCTTTGAAGTTTAAATTCTTTCACAATACGCTGAGACTTTTCGCAACTGAAAAATTAAATAATTTACGATAATTAGACAGTCGCAGCTTACTAGTTCTTTCAAATATAATAATGTTCATTTGCAGCGAAACGACGGCTTCGCTAAAGAGTAGTTTTTGTAAACGTAAACTCGCTAAACTGAGTTTCACCCTGGCAATACAACATGAAATTTATATTTCAGCGTGTTGAAATTCACAGTCTAAAGCAGAGCAGTTGAAAGTTTATCTGAAAATTTTGTGGGTAAATTTCGATTCGCACGAAAAGTTTTGTTAAGCAAAGGGTCTGTTCAAGACCGCTAAGATGTAGATAATTATTTGTAATACGACGTGTTTAATAAAAGATAATTCGTTTGTTTTCACAGCACCCACCATCTATACTAATTATGTTACCATGGTAAGCGAAGCTATTCACTTGATCAATCTTCATGTTACCTGACTTTAGAGCCCGACAGGTATTATCGGGCCGATATGAGGGTCACTGTCATTACCAGATATCGGAAAAAATATCGGTGATCAGCTGATTCTTGTCACCCAACCTTGCTGCGGGGAGAGTCAAATGAAGCCTAAGTATATTTGTGGTCAATACTTGTCAATACACACCCGGTGCAGTAATATTCTAAGCGTGTGGTGACTTCCAGGACGTACATCCTCTATCAAAACAACTAAAAAAAAATGTACAATAAACCATACATTTCTGTTTAATGAATGTTCACTTAAGTGGGTTAAAGTAGCAGTAGTGGTCCTGAAAGTACAAAGTGAATTCCCTTAACCATTCCTAAAATATTGCATATATACCCTTTTAGTAACCTTGACATACGAAGTGCCTAATGATTTAGTATACATCGTAGAGGATCTAATTGCTATGCCTCCTAGATTACAAGGAGGCACAGTAACTAAATCTTTTGACTAGTTTAAATAAAATGAAAACTAAAAATTTGATAACTGTAGAGGAGAAGGATCACCTAAACAGGGCAGGTAGAGGGGGGCTGGTTGACCTCCGATCTTTCTTCAGCATCCCCTTAACATTCCTTGAAAGTTTCAACGTCTATTGCCCTCAGTCATTTCTTAGACGTTACTGATGTTGCCTTTTCACAACCAAAAAGTACTGTTTGTTTTGATTGTGTTCAACATCCCTGTCAACATTTCCTTAAAGTTTCACCTCAATAGTCTAAGTTTTTTTTATTCGGGATCTAATATACCTTCTTTTCTTAATGCATTGTATGTTATTCAATAAAAAAAAACAAGTTTTTTAAACTGAAAGTAAGGAGCGACATTAAAACTCAAACGAACAGAAATTATCCCTTGTTCTGCTGGCTTTGGGGGGTTTTCCTCCACCCATGAGTTATAATTATCTAACTTTTGGATTGTTTTGAGCAAGACGGATATCTCAAATTTTTTATCGGGTAAAATTGGGAAAAGGGCGTTTTCAGGGGCTGGGAGTGATCTTTAGAGTCCATGAGACCTCCAGTTGAAAGAGGGTTTTATGCAATTGTGTGTTCATCTTGGTTTCGATATGGCTATCCTCTCTTACCAATGTATATTTGGAACAGCTTTTGCAAATATCACAATAAATGAACTATAAAATAAAAAATCAACTATCTTTCTGATTTCATAATAACAAGCATGCAAGACCAAACTCAAATATTTTTAAATAAAAGTAAAAACGACATAAGAATTTAAACGAACAAAACTATTACATATGTGAGGGGGGTGTCCCCTTCCTCAATACCCCGCTCTTGACGTTACAGTTTGACTTTAAATTATTAAAATAACGGTCACAGTCTAGGGTGGATTGTAAAAAAAATTCTTGATAATTTGATTAAGTGATGCCCAAAAACTAAAAAGTTAGAGTTTTAGGGCGGCTCAAAATCGGGTTAATATCCAAAGCTCCCCCTCCTAAATTTTGTCCTAAATAAATCAAAGCTTGTTCGTCTTAATCTGGGGGGGGGGGGACATTCTCATCCCCTAATTATCAGTGATGCCTAAATATGGACTTTTTCGAAACGAAAATTGACCTATTTTGTCAGTTACGACTGTATTTCCTTTAATTAGACTATTTCTCACAAACGGTCAGTGGCGTAGCTAGGGGGGTAAAGGGGACAGCTATACCGGGCAAAGCCTATGAGAAGCACGTAACAGAAGTTTTTTTGTTACGCTATGATGTTACTTATCGAGGGAGGAGGTACAAAAACGGATCCAAGCCTTCTGGTAGGGATGGGGGGGGGGGAAGTTAAACTGGTAAGGATTCAGAAAATCTGTTAATAGAAAAAGGGCGAGAAACTGATTTTCTGAATTTAACGCAGCAACAACTTTATTAGTGTGATGTTTGTAGGCAAGAGGACACAAACATTTTGCAACCTAAATAACAATGCATCATCTATCTTGTAATCTCATATTTGAAAAATAGCTTCTAACAATGTTTATCAATGCTTGTACAAAAATATTTATTTTTTTATACCTTACGCAATCTTAACTTCTTCCTGAGTTTCAGTTGAATAAGTTAGGACCGAAAAAAAAACAAAGATACTTCAATATCGATTCATGAACAAGGCATTGCAAAGAAAATAATATAATGACCTGAATAAGAAGATGCAAAGATATACTACAGAGGGAATCTCCTCCCTATTTTCTCCCTTTTGATTTTGAAAAATACCTTTTTAGGGGGTACTATCCTAAGTCTTTTTTACGTTTCCATTGAAAAAAAAAGAAAAAAGACGAACGTTTGACCTCCCCCCACCTAGATACTTCAAATTTCACTTTGTCTTACCCCTTAAATGCTCATAAATAAATCAGGCCGCTTACTTTGCCCAAAAATACTGTCCCCTTTACCCCCCTAACCACGCCACGGGCTGTTAGTTACTAGACAGGGTAGTAAAATACGCTACCGCGGACACTGCACAATGTGTCCCTTCATATTTCTAAGTAAGCCATATTCACGCCTCGATGATAAAAAGCGGGGAGTCGACTGCCCCCCCCCCAATATTTTACCCTCTTATATATTGAAAAACTTTTTGGGGGGAAAAGGTTAAAAAAAGATTTTCTCATAATTGAATATGCTGTGAATATATGAGCCTGTAACCCAAAGACGGGTTTTCTGACCAAGGCACTTCGTGTGGAACGAGTTATCGTAGAAAACTCAAAAGGAGCTCATTTAGTTAGAAATCGAAAGTTCTAGTGCCCATTTTAAGAATCAAAAGTGATTAGAGGGCAACAAGACCCCCCCCCTCTGTTCATCATTTCCCCAAACACATCCAATCAAAATTTTGATATTGCCCTTTTGTTCAACACAGTCGACAGGCCCAGTTATTATGTTTGTAAATGAAATACCCCAATGACCCAAACCATAAACACTTGGTGTCTCATTATAATGTACACTTGCATTGCAAACGATGAAAGTTTTTTTTATTTAAACTCTGCTAAAACTGTTAATACAGAGTTTTAGAAATACCCAGGGGATATGTTCTGGGGGGGGGGGGGACGCATAGAACCAAAGTAGCCATAATCATAGAGTTGGAATCCTTTGTCCGAAGAGAAGGGGGTTCGGTTTCTGATGTCACCGGTTATTTGGTTGTGGGACGGGGTCAATGGTGTTTCTCTGTAAACTCAGCCAGAGTCAACCAAGCTCTGAATAGGTACCAGGAGAAATCTAGGGAAAGCAATCAGGAAGGGTGTGCAACAGAACAGGATGGCTGGTCTCGAATCCCCCCCCATGGCCATGAAACGGAGATCAGCACCAACAATATGTACTGTAAAAGTTCAATGCTGTATTACTTACTTACGTAGCCAAAGTTTGTTTTAAACAACAAGTAGAAAGTTCATAACAGTAGAAAGTCATAACATCCTGGAAGGTGGTAACTCTTCTGACATTTCGACTTTACATTAACCCTAGACACTACAAGATGGCGGCTTTTACTTTTACCATAAATAACCCCACTCCTGTAAACCGTACATGGGCACCCATAAGGGGGGAGGGGGCAAGGGGGTGTCTGCCCCCCCCACGTAGATGAATGACGGTGTCATACATTTGTATTAATTTAACAACCCCCATGCCTTCTCAAGAACATAACTTAGTTTTTAATATAAACAAAAATGACCGTGGATTGTCAGTTAACTGTACCAAGACAGATATGTATTCCTTAAAATAAAAAAACTGATGTTAAAAAAGGGAGGAAAAAAAGTTTTTACTTATTACAGTAAATAAAAAGTGAAAACATTTAAGCATATTTCGTTTTCAGTAAAGCACACATTATGTTCTGGTCTTGAAAAGGCATGGGGGTTATCAGCCTTACTATTATAATTTTTGATCGTTTCAAGTCTAACTCGGCTATTTATTCTATTATCTGTTCATTTTGAGTTTTCATTTATTTATTGATGGGAATTTGTGTTTTTTCTACGCTCGTATGAATTTTTGACTTTATTTCTGTCCATTTTTGGCTTAATACTTTTCTTTGAAAAGCTTGTTTTGTGGAAAGTTTTTTTAGATAAATTTCTGTTCGTTTTTTATTGACAAAGTTATTTTCATGAAAAAAAATTATGTTTTATGACCATTTGCTATTTTTTATACATAAATCCATAATATGACATAATTGGGGGGGCTTGACACGATCGATAATCACGAAGACATAGGTTCAGGGTCATTTCACTATGCTGAACAAAATAGTTGTCTCGAACTTTTTACTAGACGTGTTTGGAAAATAAACTGGCTTGAGAGATGGGCTGATTTCCCTCTAATGTCTTTACTCTTAGAAAGGACACTAAAACTTAATTTTGAATCAAATTAGCTTCTTTAAAAGTTTCAATGATATTTCCAGCTATTATATAGTGGTGCTGCCAATATATTGATTATATGTCTTTTTGAAAACCTGCTTGTATAGTTTTTTCGTTTAATTGGAACGCCCCCTAAACACTTCCTAGAAGATTCACCTAATACTCTAAGCGTCATTAGTTACAGTAACTGTAGTTGTAGTACTAAAAGTATATACAAGTAGTAAGGCATCAATTAGTTTCACCAGTGATTGCGTAATAAGCCTTACCACGGGCCAGGCATCTATATATTTGAACCCTACGCCTAAGGCATAGATATGTGTTTAGGTTTTCAATGCATTGGGGGTCCTAGGGTCATTTGCAAAGAGGTATCATTTCTATAGTAATTTGAAAAATCATATGGAATTTGCTTGATGGTATATACTTTGCGTACGTGCCCGTACCAAACAGGTTTTTCTGGTAGTCCTATTCTACAGATCATTACGCCTTTTGGCAAGAGGAACGAGTATAACTTGATTGGTGATTAGGATTTGAATAAAAGTAATAGTTTTCTTTACAATTCATATTAGTAAGAGAATTGAATTTAAAGAGAATAGTTTATTTGCAAGGATATTAGTGAAAAAAAAAAAAATGAGTGGTGCATTTACACTATTGGAGATTAATGATGGAACCGACAGCAGCAGCAGCAGCGATATACGAGTACCTAATTGAGCTGTGGAAATAACCGCTGGCTGTATACTATGTCTCGAATGTGACTTTATGTATGCAAGATATGTGATATAATTAAGAAAATTTAAGCAAGAGGAGCAGCTATGTTTTGCTGGAAAAGTGAATATTCTCCATATAAATAAACTTCGGTCAGCATTAGATGTCCTATCGAAATATATTGATGAGAACAAAATGCATCAGTGAATATTACTATTGTAATTATGTTCAATAAAAATGTTTATAAATCAATGGTATTTTTTTTTCTTTCTATAGTAGACATGCTTATATTTAATATATTAGAAAAAAGAAATTATGTTTAGTATGAATTTGGTCGTGATAGAGATAGGAAAAAAAAAAAAAAATGGATAGATTCGAGAAAGATCGAGTCATGAGGAATATATTTATTATGGACAAACTTTTATTTATAGATGATGATTTTATATAGTTTTATATTAAAAGGAAGATATTTTCTGAAGAAATACTTCCTTATATAAAGAAAACAGATTCTCCATTATTAGACTAGTTTATGAAGATTAGACCTCGTTGTAAAAAGTCTTGGAAACTGGTTTATTATATAGTTACAACTAACCTGCAACATTACATCGGGGTTATGATAGTAAAAACTAGTTTAGAAACTGTTGACTTTTTTTCAGAATTAAGTGAGCTCTAAATGTTGTGTAACTCCTCTCTCTCTCTCTCAGACAATTTTTTTTTGTGTATATCGCTGATAAAGTTAGTTTTGTATCTTGTTAAAAATAGAAACAAATTAAAAAACATGAATGGGATTGATTTACACCACGTGCCTTTGGTCATCATGTTAGAATTTCCCACGGAGTGAGGACTGTGATGAAGAGTGTAGATTATGCAACCCGTGTAAATTGCACAGAGGATATGCTGTACAAATTAAAGGTTGTAATTCCTGTCTTGAAGAGGTGAGTGACTCACATCCTAGATGCCACCTATGCTCCAATTGTCATTATGATAAATGCAAGCAGTGGGAGAGTACATACCCCGGTATGATTGGAAGGAAACCTAACCGGGATTTTAGTTTATTGCTACGAGATTGGTATCGTCGTGGTTTTAGATTGTTCTGGAAGGAGGACCCAGGTCAACGATTCAACTGTTGGAACAACAAAAGAATATGGTTTCTACTTCAACGTTGTGAAGACACTGGGTGTTATGATTATAAGCCCACTGATTTTTAGTTGGCTTTGACGGAATGTGATTCGACACTTGAGGACACTGTTTGTGAAATTGCTTCAAATAGATGATGTAGAAATTTCATTCAAGAAATTATGAAAAAATTCTAAGTAAGTAACAATTTCTTTCTTGAAGTCAAGTCTTAGATACACAATACGGAAATTTCATTCAAGAAATTATGAAAGTATTTGTAAGTAAGTAACAATCTCTTTATTGATTTCACCTCTTGAATACACAGTACAGATACTTCATTCAAGAAACGTGATTAAACACGTTTTTTGAAACTACATACTATTTGCATGCCTTTCCTTGGCACCTTTCCAGATGAGTGGGAAGTTCCCACCGCTTCCTACGCATTGCAAAAAGTGAGCTGTACGAAAACTCCACGTTTTTTCTACAAGACTGGTTTTTTGGTTTTTTAGACAACACGAGATACATTCAAAGTCGACAGATCTTTATTTAATTTTTTTAAATTAAATAAATTATTAAAAAATTCTCAGCAATTAAAAATTTCTTTATTTAAGTAAAATCATGTGTATAAATTTAATTCAATAAAATATGAAAAAATTCTCATTAAGTAACAAATTAATTATTGAAGTCAACTCTAGTATAAACACTAAGTGAATATCACTAAAGAAATTATGAAAAAAAAATTGTAACTAAGTAGCAAATTATATATTGTATTAACTTTTTGAATAAACAAAAAGACATTTCATTCGAGAAATTATGACAAAATTATAAGTAAGTAACAAACTCTTTATTGTTTTCACGAGTTATATATACGATGTAGAAATTAAATTCAATAAATTGATAAAAAATTGTAAATAAGAAGTAAATTATTTCTTGAATTAACATGTTTTATAAACAAAAAGAAATTTCTTTCAAGAAATTATGACAATATTCTAAGTAAGTAACAAAATCTTTATTGTTTTAACGAGTTATATACACGATTTAGAAATTAATTTCAAGAAATTATGAAAAAATTCTCATTAAGTAACCATTTCCTTCTTGAAGTCAAATCTTTTATAAACAGTACGGAAATTTAATTAAATAAATTATTAAATTGTTTTTAATTAATTAACAAAATATATAGGTTTAAAAAAACTTTTATATAAATTAAATTTAAATAATTAAATAAATTATGAAAAAAAAAATCGCCATTAATTAAATAACATTTTTTTTTTCTCTGTAAAATCTTATATAAAAACAAAGGCCTTAAAAATAAATAAATTATTACATTATCTTTATTTACTTCAATTTAAATGTATTTTCTTATTATATTTAATATAAAGTACAGATAATTAATTAAAGAAACGTGATTAAACACGTTTTGAAACTACATGCTATTTGCATGCCTTTGCTTGGCACCTTTCCAAATGAACGGGGATTCCCCACTGCTTCCTACACATTGAAAAAAGTGAGCAGTACGAAAACTCCACGTTTTCAACCAGACTGGTTTTTCAGACAACACACACACATAGATGACACAAACAATGGACATTTAATTAAAGAAATTATAAAAAAAAATATGTGTAAGTCAGTTAAAAGCTCTTTATTGATTTCACCTCTTTAATATACAGTACATATACTTCATTCAAGAAAACGTGATTAAACACGTTTTGAAACTACATGCTATTTGTATGCCTTTCCTTGGCACCTTTCCAAACGAGCGGGGATTCCCCACTGGTTCCTACACATTGCAAAAAGTGAGCACTACTAAACCGCCACTAGGACAACCCGCCGGGTTTCTGAGGGACCACCCGGGAGAGATATGCAAATTCGACAGATATTTATTTCATTTTTTAAGGGACATTTAGCCGCATTTCCGTGCGCGCACCTAACTTCGTCTAAATGAACCTTAAAAAAATGAAATAAAGCCTGTTTGGAAAACCTAGAAAAACCTGTTTGGTACGGGCACGTACGCAAAGTATATACCATCAAGCAAATTCCATATGATTTTTCAAATTACTATAGAAATGGTACCTCTTTGCTAATGATCCTAGTAACCCCAATTCGTTGAAAACCTAAACACATATCCATGCCTTCAGGCGTAAGTTTGCATTTAGGTTTTCAACCTTTATACGACTTACTACTCCTGAGGGCTTTGGGGAAGTTGTAATCCTCAAAGACCTAATTTCCAGAACTTAAAACTACGTTTAATAAAATGGCTCACTTAAAATTTTGATTGGGGAAAAATGTGTTTGGGGAAAAGGTGGGCGTGAGAGGGGGGTGAGTTGCCCTCAAAACACTTTCGACTATTACAAAGGTCACTAGCCCTCGGAATTTCCAATCGAAAGAGCCTTTTTTGAAGTTTCTACGACACCGCTTTCTATAAAAACCTTATATACCCCCAGGGCATAACTTAAAACCCTTGCCCTGAGGGCTGTGGGGGATTGTCCTCCTCAAAAACATATTTTCTATCTGAAAATCAACTACGCTGAACCAAATGGCTATCTCAAAATTTTGATGGGATGTGTTTGGGGGAATAATGGGCGTGGGGGGGGGGTGGCTATTTTCCCACAAATCACTTTCGACAATTAAAAAGGGCACCAGCCCTTTGAATTTACAATCGAATGTGCCTTTTTTGAAGTTTCTACGACAAAGCCTTCTATAAAAATCTTATAGCCCCCAGGGCATAACTTAAAACTCTAGCCGAGGGTTGTGGGAGAGTGTCCTCCTCAAAAAAATATTTTCTATCTGGAAATCAGCTACACTGAACAAAATGACTATCTCAAAAGTTTGATTGGATATGTTTGGGGAAATGATGGTATACCCCCAGGGCATATCTTAAAACCCTTGCCCTGAAGGTTCTGGTGGAGTGTCCTCCTCAAAAAAATATTTTCCATCTGGAAATCAGCTACACTGAACGAAATGGCTATCTCAAAAGTTTGATTGGATGTGTTTGTGGAAATGATGGGCGTAGAGGGGGGGCCAGTTGGCCCAAACTCAATGTCGACAAGTGACCTTGTAGCGATCCCTTTTCTGTACCCTCAAGTGAGCCGGTTCTGCCAGTTCTATGACGACGATTTTTATAATGATCTCCCCTGACCCCATGACAGATATTAAAACCTTTATTCTTAGGACGGGGGGAGTGTCCTCTTCGAAAAAATATTTTCAATCCGAAAATCAACTACGCTGAACAAAAATAGCTTTCTAAAAATTTTGATTGGATGTGTTTAGGGGAATGATGGGCGTAGGGAGGGGGGGGGGGCTAGTTGCCCTCCAATCACTTTTGACTATTAAAAAGGGCACTATCCCTTTTAATTTCCAATCAAATGAACCTTTTTTGAATTTTCTACGACAACGCCTTCTATAAAACCTTATATGCCCCCAGGGCATATCTTAAAACCCTTGCCCTGAAGGTTCTGGGGGAGTGTCCTCCTCAAAAACATATTTTCTATCTGTAAATCAACTACGCTGAACAAAATGGCTATCTCAGAATTTTGATTGGATGTGTTTGGGGAAATGATGGGCGTGGGGGGGGGGGGGCTAGTTGCACTCCAATCACTTTCGAAAATTAAAAAGGGCACTAGCCCTTTAATTTCCAATCCAATGAGCCTGTTTTGAAGTTTCTACGACAACACCTTCTATAAAAACCTCATATGCCCCCAGGGCATAACTTAAAACCCTTGCCCTGAGGGTGGTGGGGGAGTGTCCTCCTCAAAAATATATTTTTTATCTGGAAATCAACTACGCTGAAAAAATGGCTGTCTGAAAATTTTGATTGGATGTGTTTGGGGAAATGATGGGCGTGGGAGGGGGGGGGCTAGTTACACTCCAATCACTTTCGACTATTAAAAAGGGCACTAGCCCTCTAATTTCCAGTCGAATGAGCATGTTTTGAAGTTTCTACGACAAAGCCTTCTATAAAAACCTTAGATGCCCCCAGGGCATATCTTAAAACCCTTGCCCTGAGGGTTGTGGGGGAGTGTCCTCCTCAAAAATATATTTTCTATTTGGGAATCAACTACGCTGAACAAAATGGCTATCTCAAAAATTTGATTGGATCTGTTTGGGGGAATGATGGGCGTGGGGGGAGCTAGTTGCCCTCCAATCACTTTCGACTATTAAAAAGGGCAGTAGCTCTTTAATTTCCAATCGAATGAGCCTGTTTTGAAGTTTCTACGACAACACTTTCTATAAAAACCTTATATGCCCCCAGGGCATAACTTAAAACCCTTGCCCTGAGGGTTGTGGGGGATTGTCCACCTCAAAAATATATTTTCTATGTGGAAATCAACTACGCTGAACAAAATGGCTATCCGAAAATTTTGATTGGATGTGTTTGGGTAAATGATGGGCGTGGGGGGAGGAGGGGGGCTAGTTACACTCCAATCACTATTGACTATCAAAAAGGGCACTAGCTCTTTAATTTCCAATTGAATGAGCCTGTTTTGAAGTTTCTAAAACCACGCCTTCTATAAAAACCTTATATGCCCCAGGGCATAACTTAAAACCCTTGCTCTGAGGGTTGTGGGGGGGGTATCCTCCTCAAAAATATATTTTCTATCTGGAAATCAACTGCGCTGAACAAAATGGCTATCTTAAAATTTTTTTTGGATGTGTTTGGGGAAATGATGGGCGTGGGGGGGGGAGGGGGCTAGTTATACTCCAATCACTTTCGACTATTAAAAAGGGCACTAGCTCTTTAATTTTCAATTGAATGAGCCTGTTTTGAAGTTTCTATGACAACGCCTTTTATAAAAACTTATATGCCCCCAGGGCATAACTTAAAACACTTGCCCTGAGGGTTGTGGGGGGTATCCTCCTCAAAAATATATTTTCTATCTGGATATCAACTACGCTGAACAAAATGGCTATCTCAAGATTTTGATTGGATGTGTTTGGGGGAATGATGGGTGTGGGGGGGGGGCTAGTTGCCGTCCAATCATTTTCGACTATTAAAAGGGCACTAGAACTCCCTTTGATGAGCCCCCTTTGAAGCTTCTACGACGACCCCTTCCATATGAAGTGCCTCTGGGAGCGTTGCCTCTGATTATAATAATTGGCAGAAAAGAATTCATAGACAAGTGAGAATTGTATTAAGGATTGGTTGTTAGACCGCGGTCGTCTTCAGGGAGTAGGGGCTATGTACTTCTAATGAATAGTGTTTTCACTACAAACAAGAGTATGGCTACTGCCCGCTCCCCTAATGGTAAAAGCATCATTCTCTTACTTAAATTAAATAAACAATCAATGCAAACAAACATACAATATCTATTAATGTAAATGAATAAATACATCTTAAAACGAGTGAAACTTAAATTGAATATGCAAATCAAGTTTGAATCGAATTAAAATAACTACAAACAAGAGTTTGGGTATTCCCTCACTGCAGAAGCCTAAAACCTACTGCCCCTTTGAAGCTTTACGGTTTATACGACACCGCCTTCTATAAAAACCTTATATGCCCCCAGGGCATAACTTAATACCCTTGCCGTGACGGTTGTGGAGGATTGGCCTCCTCAAAAATAAATTTTCTATCTGGAAATCAACTACACTGAACAAAATGGCTATCTCAAAAGTTTGATTGGATGTGTTTGGGGAAATGGTGGGCGTCGGGGGGGGGGGGCTAGTTGCACTCCAATCACTTTCGACTATTAAAAAGGGCACTAGCCCTTTAATTTACAATCGAATGAGCCTTTTTTGAAGTTTCTACGACAACACCTTCTATAAAAACCTCATATGCCCCCAGGGCATAACTTAAAACCCTTGCCCGGGGGTTGTGGGGGAGTGTCCTCCTCAAAAATATATTTTCTAACAGGAAATCAACTAAGCTGAACAAAATTTTGATTGGATGTGTTTGGGGAAAAGATCGGCGGGTGGGGGGGGGGGGGGGTCTAGTTCCACTCCAATCACTTTCGACTATTAAAAAGGGCACTAGCCCTTTAATTTCCAATCGAATGAGCCTGTTTTGAAGTTTCTACGACAGCGCCTTCTATAAAAACCTTTTATGCCCCCAGGGCATAACTTAAAACCCTTGCCCTGAGGGTTGTGGGGGAGTGTCCTCCTCAAAAATATATTTTATATCTGGAAATCAACGATGCTGAACAAAAATAGCTATCTCAAAATTTTGATTGGATATGTTTGGGGAAATGGTGGGCGTCCGGGGGGGGGGGGCTAGTTGCACTCCAATCACTTTCAACTATTAAAATGGGCACTAGCCATTTAATTTCCAATCGCATGAGCCTGTTTTGAAGTTTCTACGAGAACGCCTTCTATAAAAATCTTATATGCCCCCAGGGCATAACTTAAAACCCCTGCATAATGGTTGTGGGGGAGTGTCCTCCTCAAAAATATATTTTCTATCTGGAAATCAACTACGCTGAACAAAATGGCTATCTCAAAATTTTGATTGGAATGTTTTTGGGGGAATGATGGGCGTCGGGGGGGGGGCGGGCTAGTGGCCCTCGAATTATTTTCTACTATTAAAAAGGGCACTATCCCTTTAATTTCAAATCGAATGAGCCTGCTTTGAAGTTTTTAAGACAACGCCTTCTATAAAAATCTTATATGCCCCCAGGGCATAACTCAAAACCCTTGCCCTGAGGGTTGTGGGGACTATCCTCCTCAAAAATATATTTTCTACCTGGGAATAAACTACGCGGAACAAAATAGTTATCTGAAAAATTTTTTTGGATGTGTATGGGGGAATGAGGAGCGTGGGGAGGGGGGAGGGGGGCTAGTTACACTCCAATCACTTTCGAGTATTAAAAAGGGCACTAGCCCTTTAATTTCCAATCGAATGAGCCTGTTTTGAAGTTTCTATGACAACGCCAGAGGCGCCAATTAGGGGGGCAGGGGGGGGGGGGGGCATGCCCCCCCCTAGACTTTGAAAATTACCTTCTTATTTATATTTCACAGCTATTTTCTATTTTAGCTATGTGCTATATTAAACTAGCAACTGGTCCAATAAATACGACCAACAAACTTGTGTCCTAATTATATAATCTTGTTTTGAAATGTCTAAGAGCGAGCGTGTCTACACTATTTTATTTCCGAGTAGGGTTCATTCAAAACTAAGCTTCATGTGGTCAGTACCCGGTTGTTATTGTTCTTGTGACGAATTCGTTGTAAACTATGAGTTTTGTATATTGCCTTTTTTAGTAGCTGGGAAAGGAAATGTGTTCTAGGGTTTCAAGGGGTTTTGGTCAGCAGATTCTTGACGTTGTTGAATAGTTTATGGGATAACTAGCCCCAGTGGAGTGTATGGGACTGTCGTGAGCAGGAAATGTAAGTGATTGGTTTATAGGGTTTCTAAGCGGGGTAGTTTCACCGTGGAGTATGGGAGTTATTTTCTAAGTGAGTTTCTACGTGTTTCTTCAGTTCTTCTCTTGCAGTGTCTGAGTGAAGTCCTTGTCTACTATTCGTTTAACTATGAGTAAAAAGCGACAACAAACTTTGGATTTTTTTCGGTGAAAATGCGGAAGAAAAATGAAGAAACTTTAGTGCAAGAAACTGGCAATAGTGTCAGCGCCCAAAGTCTCAGGTTAGTTGAGATAAATTCCCCCGCCTGTGACAGAATTTCGGAAACAAGCGGAATAATAAATGGCTCAGATCAACATGAAAGTTCGGTCTGCATCGCTGAACCCCTTGCGGGTTCCAGTAGCAGTCGAGAAACTCTCTCAGATATCTCTAGGACGCGTCACGACAAACCCGCTCAACCTATTCTTGAGAGATATCCAGCTTCCATTTCTAACGGAAGGAAATTCAGTGCACATTACTATAAGACTTATGAATGGATTGAATACTCAAAAAACTTGAATTTCCTGTTTTATTTTGCTTGCCGCCATTTTTCTATGGGGACTCTAAGGGCTGGAGAAATCGCTGGAAAAAGGGCTTTCATTGAGTCAGGATTTTGTAAGTGGAAAGACAGTTCTTCTCTATTAAAGCAACATGATGGTTCTGAAAGACATTGGCATTGTATGTCAGCATGGACGGAATTTAAGATAATGAGTACTGGTAATTAGAAATCTATAGCGAATGACTTAATTCAGTCCAAATCTCAAGAGGTTCAGGAAAATAGAGATCATGTGAAGTACATTTTTCGCGCTATTTGCTTTCTTGGCCGCCAGGGTCTTGCTTTGAGGGCTCATGACGAATCAGAAACATCTGCAAACCGGGGTAAGTTGGTTGAATTGATGGAGGAAATGTCTAAAGGCGACGAAAAGCTGAAGGCCAAGTTACAGCGCCGATATGGTCACTATTGCAGTCATCAGTACCAAAATGAGGCAGTTACACTGATAGGAAATGCCTTGCGCCAAGATATTATTTCAGAAGTAAAATCAGCTAATTACTTTGCTATTCTTGTCAACGAGACAAAAGACGTTTCTAGAAAAGAACAATTAGAGATCCTACTCAGGTACATATCAAATGGAAAAGTAGTGGAGCGACCAATCGGCTGCTATCACATGCACAAATTAGACACTGAGAGCTTATCCAACTCAATTTGTGAAACTATAGAAAAGCTTGGTGTAGATTCAATGCTGTGTATTGCCTACTGTTATGATGGCGCATCCGTCATGAGTGGGGAATTTAACAGAGTTCAAGCCAAGTTTAGGGAGAAGGTGCCTCATGCAGTTTATGTACACTGTCACGCCCACAGATTGAACTTGGTTTTGACTGACTGCCTAAAAAATATCAGTGAACTTTCTGAATTTTTCTCTGTGGTGCAAAGACTTTACGCATTTATATCATGCAGCAATACTCGTCACGAGCTATTTGTGGAATCCCAGCGTATTAGCGGGCAAAAAGTCTTGGAGCTAAAGAGGACCGTCCAGACTCGCAGGTTTTACGCAGTCCGCTCTATTTCGAAGGTGAAGGCCAGATTTGATTGTATTGTTGCTGTGCTTGCCGCAGTCTCTGATAGTTCCAACGGCGAGGCAGCGTGTGAAGCAAAAGGACTACTGGACAAAATCAACTCTGCCTCTTTTGTTTCAACTTTACACATAATGGAAAAAGTATTAGTCATTGTAAATTGTTTATCAGAGCAACTTCAATCTGGAAGTTTCTTGATTTATAAGGCACTTGCACTGATTTCTGGGACATATGAGACACTCAAAAAGCTGAGAAATGATAACGAATTGAACAACTTAAGCAAAAACATATCTGAATTCTTAGCTTTAAACGATATCCAGGAATCGAAATCTCCACAATCTAAAACCAGTGCTCGAAACAAGAGAAGTCAAGCCATTTCCATTCGTCTCAAAGCCTTTCTTTCAAACTCAACAACCGGTAGACGCAATATCAGTCAGCCAGTTGAATCAGACTGCGGTAAACTTCTGTACTTTGAGGTAATAGATCGTTTCACGAGTGAGATGGACCAACGTTTCATGCAGAATATGCCTCTGCTCGACGCTTTATCTGCCTTCGACCCCTCAAGTTCCAATTTTCTCGAAATTTCGAAAGTGGAAAGTTATGTGTCATTATCAAGAGATTCTCGGTGTTGAAGACGATGCCATAGAATCCCAGCTTTCTCTTGCGAAACTGCATCTGTCAAAAGGTGATATTTCAAAAATGGATCTTCTTTTAGCTATCGAAATCTTATCCGACCTCCCAGTTGCCTATTCTGCAGTGCTGAAACTGATGAAGCTAGTTGCTACTTTGCCTGTGACCACTACCAGTAATGAACGATTCTTCTCGGCATTAGGGCGTGTGATAGACTATCTGCGATCGACGATGGGAAACGACAGACTCAGTGATCTCATGATAATGGCTGTTGAAAAAGAGGAGGTAAAGAAACTGGATTTGGATAGATTAGTCAACGATTTTGCCAAGCAGCGACTTCGCCGCTACCCCCTGTTTTAGGTATGTTTGCTAAATGTTGTTCTTTTTTTGCATCTTAATTAAAAAAAAAATCGAAAAAAATCCTTGCCCCCCCTACATTTTCGTGAATTGGCGCCAC